>NW_004457380.1:965608-971102 GCF_000313135.1 Acanthamoeba castellanii str. Neff
ACCACCGCCACTGCCTCCGCCTCCGCCGCTTCCCAGCCATCGTCGGTCAGCCCGACCCAGAGCAGCGACCCGGTGGCGCCGGGCGGCGACTGCGGCGACGAAGAAGAGTTGGCGGCGGCGGCGGAGCGAGTGGTGGATGGGGTGGAGGTGGGGCGGAGCGAGGGCATAGGGCAGGTGCTGGCCGGCGGCGGGGACGATATCGTGCTCAACCCGGGGCGCGAGGTGGCTCTGGTCAAGGTCACGAGCCTGTGCGACCGGCCCATCCAGGTGGGCAGCCACTACCACTTCAGCGAGGTCAACCCCTATCTCCAGTTCGACCGCATCCTCGCCTACGGCAAGCGACTCAACATTCCCGCCGGCACCGCTGTTCGGTGCGTTCAGCGCACGCACGCACGCACGCACGCACGCACGCACGCACGCACGCACGCACGCACGCACGCACGCACGCACGCACCACACACACACATGCACGCACGCACACACACACACACACACACACTCATACACCGCACACGCACACACCGCACACGTGTGGCGTTCACAAGATTGCTGATGGCGGTGAACAGGTTTGAGCCGGGCGAGACCAAGTCGGTTCCGCTGGTGGACATTGCGGGCCGCCGCGTGGTGTCGGGCGGCAACGACCTCGCGCCGGGTCCGGTGCGCGCCGACAACGCGCCCGAGATCCTGCGCAGCCTCGAGCGCCATAAGTTTGCCCACAAGACACAGAAGAAGCGGCGGGCCGGCGCCGTGGCCACGATGACGCGATCGCACTACGCCAGCATCTTCGGGCCGACCACCGGCGATCTCGTACGGCTGGGCGACACGGGCCTCGTGGTCGAGGTCGAGCACGACTTTGCGATCTACGGCGACGAGTGCAAGTTTGGCGGCGGCAAGGTGCTGCGCGACGGCATGGGCCAGGCCTCCGGCGTCGCCGCCGCCGATGCGCTCGACTGCGTACTCACCAATGCCGTACGCCTCTGCCCATCACCCGCCAAGGCTCGAGCCCATCACCACTTGCGCTCACCCCATGGGCGTCGCCGCTGGTGCAGTTGATCGTGGACTACACGGGCGTCTACAAGGCCGACATTGGCATCAAGAACGGTCTCATCGCTGGAATCGGAAAGGCGGGAAACCCTGATGGTTCGTCGTGTCGCTCTCCCCAAGGCAGCATGGATCCCTAACAACAAATCATATCGTTGGTGTCGCGTCGCGTCGCGTCGCGCGTGGCTGTACATTTAGTGATGGAAGGGGTTCAGATGGTAGTGGGTGTGACAACTGATGTGATCGGTAGCTTCCTCGATCGTTGTGTGTGTGTGTCGTGTGTGTCGTGTGTATGTTGTCAACTCACGCTTCTCCTTCAGCGTGCGAGGGGTTGATCGTGACGGCCGGCGGTATCGACACGCACATCCACTACATCTGCCCGCAACAGTACTGTTCTGCATAATCTCCCGTCAGCCACCACCTTAAGCAAAACAGCGCACCACACACAAATTCACGAACACCAGCACCAACTGCTGATGACGTCATCAGCAGGAAAGGTACCAGCCGATCGATTCCGTCGCACCCGCACTCACGCGCTCCCTTATCTCTCCACCCCCCCCCCCAGAGTACACGAGGCGCTGGCGAGCGGCGTCACTACGATGCTTGGTGGCGGCACCGGACCCTCCACGGGGACCAACGGTATCCTGTCTTTCGTGTGCCATGTGCATCGCCATCTTCTGGCCTCTGACTGTGGTGTGTGTGTGTGTGTGTGTGTTGATGATCGGGACAGCAACGACGTGCACGCCTTCGCCGAACCACTTCCGCATGATGCTCCAAGCCACGGACAACCTGCCCATGAACTTTGCCTTCACCGGCAAGGGCAACTCGTCGAAACCCGAAGGTGCACCGACTTCTTCTTCTTCTTCTACTTTCACTTCTTACTTTAGGCCCATATCTGTAATTTTGATTATTGATCGATTGACGGTCATTATTAGGGCTGCACGAGCAAGTGGCGGCCGGCGCCGTGGGCCTGAAGCTGCACGAGGACTGGGGCACCACGCCCTCGGCCATCCGCACCTGTCTCTCCATCGCCGAGCGCTACGACATCCAGGTGCGTCAAATTGTGCCCCACATTGGCCATCAATCGTTGCCCCCATGATGACCACGACCGACTCGCACGCATGATAATCTCCATCGACCCACTCACCTCGCGAGAACGACAGGTGACGATTCACACGGACACGCTGAACGAGTCGTCGTGCGTGGAGCAAACGGTGGAGGCCTTCGAGGGCCGCTGCATTCACACCTACCACACCGAAGGCGCAGGCGGCGGGCACGCCCCGGACATCCTTTCCGTCGTTGGTCGTACGTGCAATACCCACACACACGCGCACACACACGCACTCGCACGCGCACACCACCGCACACTAACGTGGCCGGGCATCGACAGACCCCAACGTACTGCCCTCGTCCACCAATCCTACGCGCCCCTTCACAGTGAACACCCTGGATGAACATCTGGTACGCAGGACGGTCCCGGTTCTCCTCTTTCTTTTTTGAAAAACGATTTATGATCATTCCATTTATCTTTTAATTATTATGGGTTAATTTTATTTTCATTTATATTCTTTTATTTTTCGCAGGACATGTTGATGGTGTGCCACCACCTGGACAAGACGATCAATGAGGACATCGCCTTTGCGGAAAGCCGCATTCGAGGTACGACCACCCGCCCGCCCGCCAGCCCGCCTTCAAACAAACCGTCCCTCATCCGCACACGCACGTACCATCACACACGCACGCACGCACATACCGCACGCGCCACTATTGTAGCGGAGACGATCGCCGCGGAGGACATACTGCACGACATCGGCGCGATCAGCATGATCTCCTCCGACTCGCAGGCCATGGGCCGCGTGGGCGAGGTACTCTCGTTGGAGTCGAGGCGCAATAATGGTACCTGGTCACCCCCGAGCCCGACCCTAACCGCCCACCGCGTGATGCGCACCACCAGGTCATCACGCGCACGTGGCAAACGGCGGCCAAGATGAAGCTGCAGCGCGGCCACCTCGTTCCAGACAAGGACGACGACGCAGAGTCGGTCGCCGGCGGCAAGGCGAAGAAGGAGCAGCAGCAGGAGAATGACAACTTCCGGGTGCGACGGTACATCGCCAAGTACACCATCAACCCGGCCATCACGCACGGGCTGGCCCACCTCATCGGCTCCGTGGAGACCGGCAAATTCGCCGACCTCGTGCTCTGGTACTCACCCCCCGTCCCGGCGACGATGACGACGACGAGCGCGGCGGCCTGACCCAGTTGATGCATGACGTACGCGACACAGGAAGCCGGCCTTCTTCGGCAGCAAGCCGGAGATCGTGGTGAAGGGCGGGGTGATCGCATACGCGCAGATGGGCGATCCCAACGCATCGATTCCCACGCCCGAACCGGTCATCATGCGGTACTTTCGGCCTTTCCACCTCAACACCACCCTACACGGGCCACAAGCATTCCAATCATTCCGTGATCATGTTCGGTGTGCAGGCCCATGTTTGCGGCTCTCGGCAAGGCGGCGGCCAAGTGCTCCATCGCCTTCGTATCACAACTCGCGGTTGAAAGCGTACGTCGGCCTCACGCACAGCACACACGCACACGCACACGCACACGCACAGACACGCACGCACACGTACTCATCCGAGATTGTGGCCGCACACAGGGGGAGGTGAACAAGTATGAGCTCGCCAAGCGGGTGGAGCGGTCAAGGGCTGCCGCAATCTGACCAAGGCCCACATGAAGCTCAACGGCACCCTGCCCCAGGTTGGTCTGCCCTGGGCACCACCACCAGCTGGTAGTGGTGACAACTTACCTTTTTTGCTGTGTGCAGGTGAAGATCGACGCCGAGACGTACGAGGTGCAGGTCGATGGCGAGATCCTTGCCTGTGACCCGGCGTCCAAGCTGCCCCTCGCCCAGCGCTTCTTCCTCTTCTGATGTGGCTCGACTAACTCATTGCATTTCATTTTATTTAGCATACGGGAAATGTTAGATGTTAATAAACAGATCTGGGATGTGGCCCCGATAAATCTTCTTCTGCTCGTCGAGATAATAAACAAAGAGCCCCGATAAATCTTCTTCGTCGTTCTCGCACCCGTTGATGGAGCAGCTGCCGGACGAGCTGTGCCTGCATATCCTGCGATATGTCAGCCTGGAGGATCTTACGCTCCGATGCTCGGCCACATCGAGAGCCTTGCGCAGGATCTCTGACGATGCCGATCTCTGGCACCACCATCTGGATCGATACCATCCGAGATGGAGGGACGCCTTGCAGCGCATGGGCGTGGACGCGACGGTGACGCCCCTCCGCGAGTGCGTGCGTTGTCTGACGGAGGCTCACGACCCTGATGGCAAGTCGGGCTGCTGCAGGCACGATCTGACCAAGGGCGCCGCATGCACATGCTGCACCTGTCGGCGTCATCATCGTCCCGGTCAAAGGTGGCAGTGGGGCGTACTGAGTAGCCTCGTGAACGACATCGACGATGACATGAGGCAGATGATCGCGGCTGCGTACGACGCCAACGCCGCCACATCCCTTCAGCTCATTGGAGACGACGACGACGATGAACGACGACGACAACGACGACGACGACGACTAAAACGACGACGGGGACAACGACGACGATACGGCGGCGGCGGCGGCGGCGGCGACGACGACGACGACTGCGACAGGCGCAGAGAGCTGATCACAGAGCTCGAAAGGATGGGCATCTTGGAGCTGCGCAATAAGGACGGTAGGCTGGAAAGCGTGAGGTGGACCGAGGCCGCGCATCGCGATCTGAGACCGCCACTTCAACGTGGTTTGGTGTGCTACACCGATGCTGAGCTACATGCGAATTTGATGCGGCATCATCCGGAGCTATGCGACGACACCGCCCCGTCGACCGGCTCCACGGCGCCCTCGACTTCGCTCTTTGGCGCCACCACCTCGACCTACACCTCGAGGTCTTCGCTCTTTGGCGGCGGCGGCACCTCGTCCCTGTTTGGCGGCGCTGGCACCGGCGCCGCGACCGCTTCGACTTCGCTCTTTGGCGCCACCACGCCCTCCAAGGGCGGCGGCCTCTTTGGCGCCCCGGCCGCATCAACCGGCACCATCGGCGGCGGCCTCTTTGGCGGCTCTTCGCGCTTTGGCTCCACTCCGTCCACTCCCTCGGCCACCACCAGCGGCGGCTTCCCCTCGCTCGGCGGCTTCAGCGCTGGCACCACCTCGACCTTCAGCGCCCCGGCCGCCTCGACCGGCTCTTCGCGCTTTGGCCCCACTCCGTCCACTCCCTCGGCCACCACCAGCAGCAGCTTCCCCTCGCTCGGCGGCTTCAGCGCTGGCACCACCTCGACCGGCTCTTCGCGCTTTGGCCCCACCCCGTCCACTCCCTCAGCCACCACCAGCGGCGGCTTCCCCTCACTCGGCGGCTTCGGCGCTGGCACCACCTCGAGCTTCGGCGCCCCGGCCGCCTCGACCGC
>NW_004457380.1:971182-973546 GCF_000313135.1 Acanthamoeba castellanii str. Neff
CTGGCACCACCTCGACCGGCTCCTTCAGCGCCCCGGCCACCTCGACAGGCTCTTCGCGCTTTGGCCCCGCCCCGTCCACTCCCTCGGCCACCAGCGGCGGCTTCCCCTCACTCGGCGGCTTCAGCGCTGGCACCACCTCGGCCTTCAGCGCCCCGGCCGCCTCGACCAGCTCTTCGCGCTTTGGCCCCACTCCGTCCACTCCCTCGGCCACCACCAGCGGCGGCTTCCCCTCACTCGGCGGCTTCGGCGCTGGCACCACCTCGACCGCGAGCCCACTGGCCTCGGCCTCGGCCCCCAATGAGTGACTACCGCAGAGCCCGCTCTGATCGTGATCCGGCGCTTCCACCGTTGAGCCGACCAGCTGGTCGTTCCTCCCGGCTTGAGTGTTTCGGTTTTTAACTCAGATTCAAACGTGTTGAGGAAGCTCGCGGAGACGCCTGTTAAACACCATGCCTTCTTGGTTGCCATCAGTTGGTGAGAGGTCGTGCACACACCCGGCTTCAGTTTGGTAAATTGGTATGGAAATGTTTGTGTCATTCCATTTAGGGGCATGTCTCGCCACCAACCAATCTCTTACAACCACCGCCGCCTGGTCCGTATCTCACAACTTTCGCGTGTGACGGCCGTACCACAAAAAAAAACACAAAAAAAATGTACATTTTGTTGTGCCAAACGTGATTTGCCCCATCATTCCTCCTGGTTGGCGGTGGGGGCGTCGTTCTTGAGGGAGAGCTCAACCAGCCCAAAGATGCTGAGCGCCTTTTGCACGCGTTCCTGGATGCCAGCCAAAGTCAGTCTGAGGTGTGATGACTCGCTGACCATCCTCCTTTAGCCATTTCATGCGGGGCGAAGGGTGGCACCTTGGATCGTTCTTCGGCTACGAGGCGCTTGACGCCGGAGAGAAGGCGGAAAGGACCCTCGCACGACCCACGATGGCTCACCCGCCAATGCAAGTTCTGTAATCGCGCGCGATTTGTGCATCATTCGTCAAACTGGTGCAGCCCCGCAAAGCACCACCTCGATCGAGGTGTGGGCGAGCGTCGGCGTACCTGGTGTTCGGGGCCGCAGTAGTGGACCAGGCGGCACCCCGAGCACACGCGCAGTTGGTCCACCCGACTGCAGATGGCGCACCTCCTCTTCATCGCTGCACGTCACGACGGGGTGGGATCGAGTGTTGGTAACTGTACGACACGACACACGCATACATCGCACACGCGCACACACGCACGCGTACCGATTTGATTGGCGAAAGCCGAGCGCCAGTTGGTTTGGCTGCGGGCCGTCTCGAAGCAGAAGGGAAACGTGCGCAGGAAGATGGTGCGCCACAGGACATTGTCCTCCGCCAGCGTCTGGAAGAAACTCGAGGTCTGCCGCATCGCACAGGCGTCCCGCCCGTACGTGAAACCCAAAACCTGCCGGAGCGGCCGCCATCAATACTAGACGTGTGCGTGTGCTGCGTGTGCGTGTGCTGCGTGTGCGTGTGCGTGTGCGTGTGCGTGTGCGTGTGCGTGTGCGTGTGCGTGTGCGTGTGCGTGTGCGTGTGGCTAGGACGTACCCGAAGAATGATCTCCTGCGGAAGGTTCTCCAGGTAGCATTCCTCCTGAACCGCCTGCTCTGCGTTCTCCTGGGCTTCTTCGGGGAGGCCTTGCTCCAAGTCTTTGCTTTCGCTTTCGCATTCGTCTTCGCTTTCCTCTCCGGCTTCGTTATCTTCGCTTTCGCTCTGCTCGTCTTCCTCGTCACCTTCGCTTTCGTCGTGGCCGTGCCCGGGCGTCAGCTGGGCGGGGGTAAGGCCACGGTGGTTGACCGCCTCTGCGTCACACCCGGCCCGGTCCCGCAGGTAGGCCACCGCGTCGTCGTTGCCCACCTGGTAGGCTAAGTGCAGCGCCGTGTTGCCCTCGCTGTCGCGTGCGTCGACATCCGCGCCGTGGACGCCTTCGATGAGCAGGCGCAGCACATCCACACTGTCCAGCATGGCGGCCAGGTGCAGGAGCGACTCCTTGAGCTGGCGCACCGCCTGCGGATCTGACTCCTTGCCGAGCCTCTTATCTTCGGC
Organism: Acanthamoeba castellanii str. Neff; assembly: GCF_000313135.1. Taxonomy (NCBI): domain Eukaryota; phylum Discosea; order Longamoebia; family Acanthamoebidae; genus Acanthamoeba; species Acanthamoeba castellanii. Next base: position 973,236 of record NW_004457380.1, read on the forward strand.
CCGGACCAGCCACATGGCGACGTCGTAGTGTTCGTTCATCAAGGCGAGGAATGCGGGCGAGAGCACCGCACCGTCATCGGCTTGACCGTCATAGCGGACATTCTTCGACTTGTCGGCCTTTTGGTAGAGCATCTGGACGATGAGGAGGTGGCCGTGCGACGCGGCGGCGTGCAGCGGCGTGTGGGCGTTGTCGTAGGCTTCGATGTCGACATCCACATCCGGTTGGCGCAGCAACCACGATACGGCATCCGATAGGCCCAGCTCCGCCGCCCAGTGCAGCGCCGTGTGGCCCTCGTAGTCTGCACGGACAT
>NW_004457380.1:973584-975104 GCF_000313135.1 Acanthamoeba castellanii str. Neff
TCTCCATGCCCACCGAGTATCTGTAGTCCGCACTACTATCGAGTGGGGTCCACGACACTGCGAGCGGGGTTTAGTACGCCAACTCGAGCTTTGGGGTGCGGGTAGCTGCGCACCATGAATGCGCGAGCGGATGAACTTGACAGTCGGGCAGCGCATCTTGGCTGGCGCTCCGCTGGTGATACGAAGCACGTCGTGCTGGCCGTTCTTCTTCGCTTTCTTAGCGTCCCTGATGTCCGCCATTCCTGCATTTGAGAGAGCGACTGCGTCAGCGCACCAGCGACACGTAACGAGGGCGCGTCTTATGCAGCGGGCCCGTACTCAGCTCGTCCTTGTCCTGCTCGTGCACGCACAGGTAGAGCGTGTGGTTCCCCATATCGTTGTAAACTCGCCTCTTCTGGGTGTCGCCGACCACGGCGTAGGCCTGTCAAAGCGAGGGAAGTGTTAACGTCATCGCACAGGGGAAAGAAGTGTCATTTGCTGGTGTTGCCGAGATCTACCTTGGACAGGAGTTGGAACATCTCTGTTGACGACTCGCTGTCGCTCCTGTCCGGATGGTAGCGCTGCACAGACGATCACGAGGTGAAGACATGAATGAGGAAAAGGTATCCATTCGAATGACCGAACAAGAAGATGAAGACGTGATGGTAGGTACGTACCAGGGCGATCTTCCTGTACTGCAGCTTGAGGGCGTGAGTGAGCTTTTCCACCACTTGCTCCTCGCGATGGGCCAGCTCCGCCATGCGGACGGACACGGCCTGCAGCAGAAACTCGTGCTCCAACCGCCGCTCGTGCACACTGTAGGCCCAGATCATAAGCACCAGTACACCGACGACGGCGACAAGAACAACAACGACGACAACAACGACAAACCTGGCCAGATAGTGCTCGGCGTCATCCGCGCCGGTATGAGTCAAGATGGTTTCCCAGTCCTCCATGTACAGCTCTTCCTGTGCCAGGGCGTCGCCGCGCTTGGCGCGCACCTTGCGGCGACGCGCCCGCTCGCGCTTGTCCTCCTCCACCAGCTTGCGCCGCAGATCGGCCAGGTTCTTGTTGTGCCGGGCGAGTTTGTCTCGCAACCGCTTCTCCGCCCGCTTGTCCACCAGCACACGCCCGGCTGAGCTGTCTATCGCATTGTCCGCCTGGTGCTGATGGTCGTCGTGGGCGTCATCACCATCGTCAAAAACATCGTCAAAGGCACCATCAAGGCTGGGCTCGGCGTCGACGCTGACATGGAGCATGCGCAGGAGCTTGGCCTCGACTTCGGCCGCCTCTTGCTGCTTGGCCCTATACTTCTCCAGCAGATCAGCTTTCGCCTGAGCTCCACACACGATTCACCGCGTATAAGACCTCAGTGCCGCACGACACGCGTGCGCAATGACACACGCAACGGAGAACGCAAAGCGAAGGGGAAGAGGAGATGCCTGATGGTAGTGGAGGACTTTGGCGGTCTGGCGCATGGTCACCGCAAGGGTTTCGCGGGCCGCACGCAACTGCTGTTCCTCGACGACCAGGCCCACTGC
>NW_004457380.1:975187-997962 GCF_000313135.1 Acanthamoeba castellanii str. Neff
CTCAACGGCACCCTGCCTCAGGTTGGTCTGCCCTGGGCACCACCACCAGCTGGTAGTGGTGACAACTTACCTTTTTTTGCTGTGTGCAGGTGAAGATCGACGCCGAGACGTACGAGGTGCAGGTCGATGGCGAGATCCTTGCCTGTGACCCGGCGTCCAAGCTGCCCCTCGCCCAGCGCTTCTTCCTCTTCTGATGTGGCTCGACTAACTATGTCTCATTGCATTTCATTTTATTTAGCATACGGGAAATGTTAGATGTTAATAAACAGATCGGATGTGGCCCCGAAAAATCTTCTTCTGCTCGTCAAGATAATAAACAAAGAGCCCCGATAAATCTTCTTCGTCGTTCTCGCACCAGTTGATGATGGAGCAGCTGCCGGACGAGCTGTGCCTGCATATCCTGCGATATGTCAGCCTGGAGGATCTTACGCTCCGATGCTCGGCCACATCGAGAGCCTTGCGCAGGATCTCTGACGATGCCGATCTCTGGCACCACCATCTGGGTCGATACCATTCGAGATGGAGGGACGCCTTGCAGGGCATGGGCGTGGACGCGACGGTGACGCCCCTCCGCGAGTGCGTGCGTTATCTGACGGAGGCTCACGACCCTGATGGCAAGTCGGGCTGCTGCTGGCACGATCTGACCAAGGGCGCCGCATGCACATGCTGCACCTGTCGGCGTCATCATCGTCCCGGTCAAAGGTGGCAGTGGGGCGTACTGAGTAGCCTCGTGAACGACATCGACGATGAGATGAGGCAGATGATCGCGGCTGCGTACGACGCCAACGCCGCCACATCCCTTCAGCTCATTGGAGACGACGACGACGACGACGATGAACGACGACGACAACGACGACGACGACGACTAAAACGACGACGGGGACAACGACGACGATACGGCGGCGGCGGCGGCGACGACGACTGCGACAGGCGCAGAGAGCTGATCACAGAGCTCGAAAGGATGGGCATCTTGGAGCTGCGCAATAAGGACGGTAGGCTGGAAAGCGTGCGGTGGACCGAGGCCGCGCACCGCGATCTGAGACCGCCACTTCAACGTGGTTTGGTGTGCTACACCGATGCTGAGCTACACGCGAATCTGATGCGGCATCATCCGGAGCTATGCGACGACACCGCCCCGTCGACCGGCTCCACGGCGCCCTCGACTTCGCTCTTTGGCGCCACCACCTCGACCTACACCTCGAGGTCTTCGCTCTTTTGCGGCGGCGGCACCTCGTCCCTGTTTGGCGGCGCTGGCACCGGCGCCGCGACCGCTTCGACTTCGCCCTCCAAGGGCGGCGGCCTCTTTGGCGCCCCGGCCGCATCAACCGGCACCATCGGCGGCGGCCTCTTTGGCGGCTCTTCGCGCTTTGGCTCCACTCCGTCCACTCCCTCGGCCACCACCAGCGGCGGCTTCCCCTCGCTCGGCGGCTTCGGCGCTGGCACCACCTCGACCTTCGGCGCCCCGGCCGCCTCGACCGGCTCTTCGCGCTTTGGCCCCACTCCATCCACTCCTTCGGCCACCACCAGCGGCGGCTTCCCCTCGCTCGGCGGCTTCAGCGCTGGCACCACCTCGACCTTCAGCGCCCCGGCCACCTCGACAGGCTCTTCGCGCTTTGGCCCCACCCCGTCCACTCCCTCGGCCACCACCAGCGGCGGCTTCCCCTCACTCGGCGGCTTCGGCGCTGGCACCACCTCGACCGCGAGCCCACTGGCCTCGGCCTCGACCCCCAATAAGTGACTACCGCAGAGCCCGCTCTGATCGTGATCCGGCGCTTCCACCGTTGAGCCAACCAGCTGGTCGTTCCTCCCGGCTTGAGTGTTTCGGTTTTTAACTCAGATTCAAACGTGTTGAGGAAGCTCGCGGAGACGCCTGTTTAACACAATGTCTTCTTAGTGGCCATCAGTTGGTGAGGGAAGGTCGTGCACACACCCGGCCTCAGTTTGGTATGGAAGTGTTTGTGTCCATTTAGGGGCATGTCTCGCCACCAACCAATCGCTTACAACCACCGCCGCTTAACCATGGTTCGTATCTCACAACTTTCGCGTGTGTGACGGCCGTACCCACAAAACAAAACACAAAAAAATTACATTTGTTGTGCCAAACGTGATTTGCCCCATCATTCCTCCTGGTTGGCGGTGGGGGCGTCGTTCTTGAGGGAGAGCTCAACCAGCCCAAAGATGCTGAGCGCCTTTTGCACGCGTTCCTGGATGCCGGCCAAAGTCAGTCTGAGGTGTGATGACTCGCTGATCATCCTCCTTTAGCCATTTCATGCGGGGCGAAGGGGCACCTTGGATCGTTCTTCGGCGACGAGGCGCTTGACGCCGGAGAGAAGGCGGAAAGGACCCTCGCACGACCCACGATGGCTCACCCGCCAATGCAAGTTCTGTAATCGCGCGCGATTTGTGCATCATTCGTCAAACTGTTGCAGCCCCGCAAAGCACCACCTCGATCGAGGTGTGGGCGAGCGTCGGCGTACCTGGTGTTCAGGGCCGCAGTAGTGGACCAGGCGGCACCCCGAGCACACGCGCAGTTGGTCCACCCGACTGCAGATGGCGCACCTCCTCTTCATCGCTGCACGTCACGACGGGGTGGGATTCGAGTGTTGGTAACTGTACGACACGACACACGCATACATCGCACGCGTGTGGCACGTACCGATTTGATTGGCGAAAGCCGAGCGCCAGTTGGTTTGGCTGCGGGCCGCCTCGAAGCAGAAGGGGAACGTGCGCAGGAAGATGGTGCGCCACAGGACATTGTCCTCCGCCAGCGTCTGGAAGAAACTCGAGGTCTGCCGCATCGCACAGGCGTCCCGCCCGTACGCGAAACCCAAAACCTGCCGGAGCGGCCGCCATCAATACTAGACGTGTGCGTGTGCGTGTGCGTGTGCTGCGTGTGCGTGTGCGTGTGCGTGTGGCTAGGTGGCGTACCCGAAGAATGATCTCCTGCGGAAGGTTCTCCAGGTAGCATTCCTCCTGAACCGCCTGCTCTGCGTTCTCCTGAGCTTCTTCGGGGAGGCCTTGCTCCAAGTCTGTGCTTTCGCTTTCGCATTCGTCTTCGCTTTCCTCTCCGGCTTCGTTATCTTCGCTTTCGCTCTGCTCGTCATCTTCGCTTTCGTCGTGGCCGTGCCCGGGCGTCAGCTGGGCGGGGGTTAGGCCACGGTGGTTGACCGCCTCTGCGTCACACCCGGCCCGGTCCCGCAGGTAGGCCACCGCGTCGTCGTTGCCCACCTGGTAGGCCAAGTGCAGCGCCGTGTTGCCCTCGCTGTCGCGTGTGTCGACGTCCGCGCCGTGGGCGCCTTCGATGAGCAGGCGCAGCACATCGACACTGTCCAGCATGGCGGCCAGGTGCAGGAGCGACTCCTTGAGCTGGCGCACCGCCTGCGAATCTGACTCCTTGCCGAGCCGCTTTTCTTCGGCCCGGACCAGCCACATGGCGACGTCGTAGTGTTCGTTCATCAAGGCGAGGAATGCGGGCGAGAGAACCGCACCGTCATCAGCTTGACCGCCATAGCTGACATTCTTCGACTTGTCGGCCTTTTGGTAGAGCATCTGGACGATGAGGAGGTGGCCGTGCGACGCGGCGGCGTGCAGCGGCGTGTGGGCGTTGTCGTAGGCTTCGATGTCGACATCCACATCCGGTTGGCGCAGCAACCACGATACGGCATCCGATAGGCCCAGCTCCGCCGCCCAGTGCAGCGCCGTGTGGCCCTCGTAGTCTGCACGGACATAAAAAGCCACGGTCAGCCCTCCAATCGGACATAAAAACTGCACACGAGGGAGAGCAGGATGTACCCTGCCAGTTGACGTTCATGTGGGTACCACCTCGCGCTTGTTGAGCGTGGTGAGCGCGTGCAGTGTGTCAGCGTCTCCGTTAACCGCGGCCCAGATTAGGGCCGTACGCCCATGATGATTGTCAGTGTCGTCCAGGTTGACGTACCGGCCCACTGCACAGTTGCGCCGAAACATTAGGTGAGTGTGTGCGGTGGGGCGTGTGTGTGCGCGCGCGACGTACACTTGTCCAGAAGGAGCTTGACCGCAGCGGTGACACCCTTCATAGCGGCGACGACGAGCGGCGTTTCGCCCCGGGCGTTGGTCCAGTTAACCACCATCTGCAGTCGCTGCACCCTGTCGTCGTGCTCCTCGCTGAGCAGACGGTCGATCAGCCGCTCAAGATCGCGCAGCTTCTCCCTGTTGATCATTTGCATGATCTGCTGACTCGTTTGCTTGGCCTGCAGCAGCAGCTTCTCGGCCTCCGACCGCTGCTCTTCCTGCAGCCGCCGGTCCTTCCTCTTCTGCTCCTTCCGCCGGCGCCGCTTGCGCTTATCCTCGCGGATGGCCTCCTGCTTGGCCTGCTGCCACTGCATCTTCTCGGCGCGGCCGAAGGGATTCACCATCCCGCCGCCCTCGAGTATGGACGCGAACGCGGGTTCGCTCCACTCCCCCGCGCCGAGCGAGTTGGCGGCGCGCACGCGAAACTGGTAGTCGCCCTCGGCAAGCTCCATCGCAACCACACAATGATTGTCTGCAGCGTCCCGTGACAGACAATTGTGACACCTGGTGAGTTCAGTAAACATCGCACAGCACACGGCTGCATACGACACGACACACGACACACGACACACGACACACGACACACGGCCACACACGACACGACACACGACACACGAACGAACCAGTTCCCTCATAGACGGTGGTTGGCTCGGCCCCGTCGGTCTCCATGCCCACGGAGTATCTGTAGTCCGCACTACTATCGAGTGGGGTCCACGACACTGCGAGCGGGGTTTAGTACGCCAACTCGAGCTTTGGGGTGCGGGTAGCTGCGCACCATGAATGCACGAGCGGATGAACTTGACGGTCGGGCAGCGCATCTTGGCCGGCGCTCCGCTGGTGATCCGAAGCACGTCGTGCTGGCCGTTCTTCTTCGCTTTCTTAGCGTCCCTTATGTCCGCCATTCCTGCATTTGAGAGAGCGGATGCGTCAGCGCACCAGCGACACGAAACGAGGGCGCGTCTTATGCAGCGGGCAAGTACTCAGCTCGTCCTTGTCCTGCTCGTGAACGCACAGGTAGAGCGTGTGGTTCCCCATGTCGTTGTAAACTCGTCTCTTCTGGGTGTCGCCGACCACGGCGTAGGCCTGTCAAAGAGAGGGAAGTGTTAACGTCATCGCACAGGGAAAGTGTCATTTGCTGGTGTTGCCGAGACCTACCTTGGACAGGAGTTGGAACATCTCTGTTGACGACTCGCTGTCGCTCCTGTCCGGATGGTAGCGCTGCACAGACGATCACGAGGTGAAGACATGAATGAGGAAAAGGTATCCATTCGAATGACCGAACAAGAAGATGAAGACGTGATGGTAGGTACGTACCAGGGCGATCTTCCTGTACTGCAGCTTGAGGGCGTGAGTGAGCTTTTCCACCACTTGCTCCTCGCGATGGGCCAGCTCCGCCATGCGGACGGACACGGCCTGCAGCAGAAACTCGTGCTCCAACCGCCGCTCGTGCACACTGTAGGCCCAGATCATAAGCATCAGCACAACAACGACGACATAAATGACAACGACAAGAACAAGAACGACGACAACAACGACAAACCTGGCCAGATAGTGCTCGGCGTCGTCCGCGCCGGTATGAGTCAAGATGGTTTCCCAGTCCTCCATGTACAGCTCTTCCTGTGCCAGGGCGTCGCCGCGCTTGGCGCGCACCTTGCGGCGGCGCGCCCGCTCGCGCTTGTCCTCCTCCACCAGCTTGCGCCGCAGATCGGCCAGGTTCTTGTTGTGCCGGGCGAGTTTGTCTCGCAACCGCTTCTCCGCCCGCTTGTCCACCAGCACACGCCCGGCTGAGCTGTCTATCGCATTGTCCGCCTGGTGCTGCTGATGGTCGTCGTGGGCGTCATCACCATCGTCAAAGACATCGTCAAAGGCACCATCAAGGCTGGGCTCGGCGTCGACGCTGACATGGAGCATGCGCAGGAGCTTGGCCTCGACTTCGGCCGCCTCTTGCTGCTTGGCCCTATACTTCTCCAGCAGATCAGCTTTCGCCTGAGCTCCGCACACGATTCACCGCGTATAAGACCTCAGTGCCGGCGACGACACGCGTGCGCAATGACACACACGCAACGGAGAACGCAAAGCGAAGGGGAAGAGGAGATGCCTGATGGTAGTGGAGGACTTTGGCGGTCTGGCGCATGGTCACCGCAAGGGTTTCGCGGGCCGCACGCAACTGCTGTTCCTCGACGACCAGGCCCACTGCCGGGTGCTCACAGTCCTTCAAACCCAGCAACTGATAGAACAGGAGTGGTTGCCCTGCGCGAGTTGGATGCGATCAATAAATCTATCGCATCTTCCAACACCAGTGTAGAGCGTGCACGCACCAGTGTTGCTCTCCATGCCGTTATGCTTGTGGCTCGCCAATCTATCTTTCTTGTGCTGTCCTTGAAGATGTCTGTGCTCCCGAACGTGAAAGTTTGAATTTTCCGTTTTTTTCGTTACGCGAATTTTGCGATGGAATGCTATCTACACATTCCTTTCGTGGTTGGTCCAATTTATTTATTTATTTTGTCACTCGAGGGCGGCGACCTCTTGGTTGAGGTCGATGAAGAACTTCTGGAAGTTCATGTGGGGCGCCGCAAGGTTAAAGTTGAGGATCTGGCCGTTGAGCTTCTTCACCTTCTTCGCCAGCCGTGCCTGCGTGGCGTCATTCTTCCACGTGCGGCTGTCCTCGAACCTGAGGCCTGCGCCGAGCAGGCTGGTGTCCCTCCCCGCCATCATCGACTCGCGCCTCCACTGCTGCTTCAAGTCGGCCAGCTCGCGCCGCAGCTCGTTCAGTTCGTGCTTGATGTCCTTATCCAGCTGCAGCCTGGATCAGCCACGAGAACACGTCCGGTCACTGCGTGGCGGTTTGCCAAAGCATGCGTCCTACGTACCAATAGGGCAGGAAGTCATTCTTCTTCATGATGCGGTACATGATGCGCGTGGTGCTATCCAGGTACGGATTGTTGTACTCTGGTTGATTGCATAGCTCCATCTGAACATGCTCAACAGTTTAGTATCTGGCGGTGAAGAGGGGGAAGGGAGGAGCTAGACTGGTTTCGTACGCACCAGGTTGACGGATGAACCCTGAAAGTTGTCCATGTCTTCTCTGATGCGCGCTTCAACAAATCCTCCCCTTTGTCACAAACAAACAAAAAAAATCAGCAATTCGTCGCAGATCAGGCATGGACCGTACCACTCGGCCAGGGACTTTGGTCGCTGAATGTCCTCCAGGCGCTCTTCCATGGACTTCTTGTAGTTGTTTACATCTTCCCTGGCCTGGAGGAGATACAGCACAAGAATCAACCCGGGTTGTGGTTATGGGTGGAACAACGAAAAGGCTGATGATCGAGCATACCCTCATGGCCCGCATGGCGCTGGCTTCCTTCTCACGAACAGACAGTGGTGTGCGGCGGGTGATGGGCAAGTACTCGACCGCTGCATTCAGGAATGTGCGCCGAAACACTGGCTGTGCAACCGATGCGAGGGCCAACACAAATCCACGGATGAGGATGAACGACCACAAACATGCACGCAGCTCCAGCATTACAAGGGCTCTACCTTGTGCTCATCGTCGGGCATCGAGCGCGCATTGCGCAGGTAGGAGGCACTGTTGGAGCGATCGCCGAACCAGAGCGCGTACTTGGTGGCCTTCTTGATGTCCCCAAGAAGGGTCTGCATCTCTTTGGCCAGGTCCGCCAGTCCTGCGCCTGCGCATCACCAAGCACGCCCACGATAAGAGCGTGCTGGGTACATCGATGCCGCAGGCTTGAGTGCACGTACTGAAGAACGCAGACTTAGGCTGGCGTGGCGTGTCGGTCGTGACCTCGCCCTCGAGCGCGGGGGACTTGGCTTCGACGTGCCGAGCGTTTGCCGGCAATTGGCCACCTTCTTCGGCCCGAGTGACCACGGTCGCCTCTTCGACTTGAGCATGTCTCTCGACTTGGGGCGAAGCAGCATAGAGACGAAGATGTGGATGATTGCAAGATTGATTTGTGGTGGGGCTGCAGCCGTAACCGCGGTCGACCAACGCAGCGCCGGCTGACACTCGCCGAAGCGAACTAGGCCACATCGATGCGGCACTAGCAGAAGGGTGAAAGCATCTTGCTCGCTGCATCTTCGGTGGTCCTTGAGCTGCTTGAAATTTCCTTGTGGAAGAGGAAAATGCGTTAGTCGACATAAACATCGCTATATCTGCGCAAGGTCATTGGACACCGCCGCTTCGTGCAGGATGGCCTTGCTTTTGGTCCACCATGAAGGGACGCCACAAGCTCTCTGTAGCGGTCGCTCTCACGGCCTATTTAGATGTTTGCCTTTGGAAAAAGTTGAGATCGGGCTACCGACCCACGAGCGTCAAAAAGGAGCGAATGTCGTCCTTCATCGTTCGGGTTGTGGGTTGGTGGATGAACGAACGACATCCCCTTCACGACTTCCCGTCGGATCCGCCGAGAGCCTACCCGACTGGCACGGTGAGTCCGTGCTGCGGCGAGTTTCAAGGTAACCAGGGCCGGGGAAATTGGGAACCCGTGAGCTGAGGGCGAGGCCGCTTCTCACAGGGCGCCTGTTGCGAGTGCCAACCCATGTAACACCAGCACACTAGTACCCAAAACTATAAAAGCACATAGCTCTAGTGCTTCACTTCACAGCTCTAGTGCTTCACACAGCACTACGCCCACACCACTGCCATCCATTCGCCCACACCCAACAACACAAGGAGTACACCATGCAGCCCAACAAGCTCGACCTTCAGCCCTGCACGCAGCCTCCCCGGGGGGAGGCCCGGGTGCAGAGCATCCGCCGGAAGATAGAGAGCGAGAAGGTGCTCCGGACCACCCTCGAGCTCACCCTCGCCCAGCTCCTTCGCGAGCAGCGGGCTCTCCTCTTCTCCTCCGCTCCTCGGCAGCGAAGCTCCTCTCTCGATCTGGCAGCAACGTCGCCACTCCACCACCACCGCACCTGCAGCCAACCCGACCACGAGCTTCGTCCGCCGCCGAGCTGCCGACCGAGAACATGCTGACGATGTCGCCCAACACGCGACGCCGAAGAGACAAGGACGAGGTCAAGCTCACGAAGAAGCGCAGGCGCATCTCCAACAAGCTCGTCAACCTCGACTACATGCTCAAGAAGCGCAGTCTCGAACAGCGCGCCGCCAGCGCGGACCTCGAGAGGTCCCAGAAGCGGCCACGCCCCTCCGAGGTCATCGTCGAGGCGTACACCAACCGCGAACAGCTCCAGGCGAGTACCATTAGCAGCGACCAGTGCCCGAGCGTGGGTTCGACCTCGCCTCGAGAGTACCAGAGTGACTGGGGCTGCTCGCCTTCGTCGTCTTCTCCTTCAGAAGCCACAGCCACCGCCCCAACGACGACGGCGTGGCTCTCCTTCGCCGAGTCCTCTTCCTCCATCTGGGCCGACCCCGGACACCTCCCGGCGCCGCAGCACTTGCCGTCCGAGCCGCTCACTTGCGAGACCGACCGGTGCCTGCAAGACGTGATACACGCTTTGACGTATGAAGAGCAATCGTCGCCGTCGGCCGTGACGACGCCGGAGGACCAACCGGATGACTGCCTGGCGTTCCTCGAGTCGGTCCTGCTGGGCTCGGGGGAAGGAGGGCTCGACGAGGCGATGATGGGACACGACGCCATCCTCAGCGATGACGATGAGTTCGACCTCTCGCGCTTCCTCGACTCGCCCTCCCTCGACCTCCTTACCGTCTGAGCCTTGCATCTACAGACTTGTAAATAGATGTACATAGCTGCCTTTTCCTAAATATCAATACTGCACGTTAATCGAGGGGGTGAATGTATCTATGTCTGTTATTGCTCCTTCTCCGAATTGCTTTCATCTTCGGGCTCAGATTGCGAGTCGTCGAGAAGCGAATCCTCCTCCTCTGTTCGCTCTGCCTCGTCGCCCGGTCGCGTCATGTGCATACCCGCGCTGCGGAAGTTGTAGCACACCTTGAGCACGTATGCCAGCAGAAGGACTTCCAGAAGGTAGAACACCCACGTCGTGTCCATCATCTTTGTTGCTTCTTGTTCTGTTTTTTCTTTTTCTTTTTGAAATAATAAATAAATGATGCTCTTTGTCGCTGCTGACAACACCTAACAAAGAGGTTGGTCGCGAAGCAACTACGATGAGGTGGACACGGCGAGTAGCTTGTCCCGGAGCTCGTCGGCCAAATCGTCGGCCTGCTCCAGCGCGTGCACGGCGTTCTACACAAGCGGAGGAACACAAGCGTTTAGGACCGCTTATGATTTGATGCCCTACAACGAAGAGTTGGAGAGAAAGGATGTACCTTGAGGGCGGGCACGTCGCAGGGAATGCGAATGGCGTCCATGATCTCCACCTTCTTACCTTGCACAATGCTACGGTGGTGGGTGTGGGTGGGTGGGTGGTAGTGGTGAGCACTACAACAGCGCTGTGGGGGCACTCGTGGCTACAAATGGTAATGAAGGCGTACTAGGTCTGGCCAACAGCCGGCATTTGGCGCGTGTGAGGCTTGGGAAGCCGGTTACGACTGACGGTGGAGGGATCGACAATGGCCCCGCCCGATTGAAGCAACCCCTGTTGCGAATCCCGCACCAGCTTGCAGGCACCGGACCTAAACGTTGTTCAGCGATCAGCACACACGGACACAGACACACCCGAGCGGGGCATATCGCGCACACAACGCAGAGAGACACGAGAGAACGTACTGATCTGAAGAAAATAAATAGAGAGGAAAAGCTGCGATTGGAAAACGTGGAACTCGACGGCGATGTCTGGCGGCAAGGCTGGCAGGAACCCCTGTGTGGCACGCGGGGTGTCGGTGAGATAGAGAGACAGAGCAGCTAGATTGGCGGGAGAGAGGTACAACGTACGCTGGGAGCAAACAAACTGTCTGGAAAGTCGTGCATCTCATAAGTGACTAGTTCCTCCCTGGCCATCCGCAGCTCGTCTTTGATTCTCTGTACGACAGATACACAACACATTCGGAAGAGGACTCTTGCTGAGTTTGCATCAAACCACCCGGGAACGAGGATTGCTGCCCACCTTGAAAGCTTCGGTAAGGATTCGCTGTTCGGCCTTGCCTTCGTTCTTGTTCATTAGCCGTTGTAGACGCTTGAGCTCGCCAATCGCCATGCGCATGTAGTTGTGGGCATTTTGTATCTGTTGTTGATGCACGTGAGCCACATTGTGCCATAATCTGGCAAGCCAGCAACCGACACGGTCGGGGTGGTGGCGTACCTGCGGCAGCCGCAGCGGATCCAGGGGCGATACTTGCGCCTTCACTGCGACCGGCAGCTTCTTGCCCCATGTCGGGTTCACCTTGATTCGCAGCTCCTGCATAGACAGCACCGGTGAATCGCACGAACTCATTCTGAATCGGCGAAACCTGACCACCGTACCGACTTGAAGACACGCCAGCCCGACACCGCGGCAAAACCTCGCACTACAGCGACGTCCCTGTTGACGTGGCCAACAACGTGCCGTGGTGGTGATTGGTAGATAAGTTGTGGCTTGAGCGACACGTGTAAAATGCTGCGCCGAAGGAGAGAGGCGAACCCTTCGGTCTTCTTGTTGAAGTCGAGCAGATAGTTGCGTTTGGGTCCCTTCTTCTCATCCTCCACTGGGAAAGAGTGAAAGAAAGCAGTGCAATCTTAGATTGTTGCACTGTAGTGGTGGCGCGTGCGGTTGGCCTAGTTGTACCTGCTGGTGGCTTTGGTTCCTCTTCCTCCTTTTCCTTGACCTTGAGGCCGTACTTGAGCATGGAGTCGAGGTTCGACGCCACCTTCTTCCGCAACCGCGCCCGCTCCTGTTCGAGCGTCTCCTGCGCCTCTCTGTTTCTGTTCTCCTCTTCCGTGTCGCCCTTGAGGTCGTCCATACACTCCTTTGGTACGTAGATTGAATACCGGCGCAAGGGTCAGCAGCCACGCACAGTACATGTCCTGAGTGCGATGGTACCGTAAGGACACGCAGCATGTCTGCGACAGCGAGCGGCACCTCCTCGGTAAGCAAGTGGTCGAGTTCGCGTGTCTGGGCGTGCATGAGTAAACAAACAAATGAAACATATAATTCTTTAAATTAAAAGATTAAAGATCAATCAAGATCAGAGCATGGTACCATGGCTTCCTTCTCAAGAGCAACGATACGCTCGTCCTCAAGCTTGCCGAGGCTCGTATCCTTATTTCGCGCCTCCTCCTTCATTCGTCGCAGAATGGTCGCTTGTGGGCTCTGCGACATCTCCATCCCCAGCTGCCTGAGGATTTCCGATTGCGTTTTATCCTCTAGTGGGTCCTGGTGATTGAAGCTCACCGGCACTGATGCGCCCCGAGTGGAGAGCAGTGCCGACGATTCAACGACACCAGAGGATTGCGTGGACAGCGATTTTCGAAACTCGTGCAACTCTGCCTCCATCTTCGCTTCTTCTTTGGGTTCGTGGCGAAATGGAGCTCCCACCTCCTCACAACTTCAGTAGCCAATCTCTGCCACGTCAGCCGGAAATAACGAAGGAGATAGCACCACCTCTCTTTCCCCAAGTGCACTTACGGGGCACCACGTGCACTACAGGCTGCGTTGCTGCTGGTGTTGCTGTTAGTGCCAGGCGATGGCGACGCTGGGGAAGTGCTGCTTGGCCTCCTCCCACTCGATACGGCTGATCTGCGTGCACCCGCCGATCTTGAGCTGCGTGATGCTCGTCCGATGATGGGCACCGCCGCCCTTCCTCTTCCGTCGGTTCTTGTTGCGCTTGCGCCGCTGACCGGCGGCCTGGGCCGCCAGCGCCTGGCCGGCCTTGGCGCCCACCAGGACCCACGGCAGCTCGCCCTCCTCATCCACCATCAGCCGTGGTTGCTCCTCCACCTTCTTTCCCTTCGCGTTCTTCTTCTTCTTCGTTGTGTGGTTGCTCGGCTCTGGTTGCTGCTCGTCATCGTTGTCCGGCTGCTTGCCCTGCAGGAGGTCTTCGACGCCGAGGTGGGTGACGTTCAGGCACTTGGAGAGGTCGAGCACGCGCAGATTGGCGCATTGCCTGAGGTGGTGCAGCCCGTCGTCGGAGACCCGCTCGCAGCCCTCCAGGATCAACTCCTCCAGCGCCACCTCGTGTTTCTTTCAGGCGAATTGTATGGAGTTAGTCAAACAGTACGCGGTGCCAACAACAAGCAGCCCGAGCGGCAAGGCAAGGTGTGGTACCTCTTCATCTCCGACGCCAGCCAAACAGGCCAGGGCGACGTCGGACAGACTCTCGCAGCCCTTGCAGTTGAGCTTCTTGAGACGGGGCATCAGCGGGAAGCAGAGATCGCCCGGAATCTCGCCGCTATCGATGTCCTCGCTCATCTTGTTGATATCCGCAGCCCGCTGGCGCCGAGGAGTCGCACGAACCTCATCCAGCGCAATGAGCGGGTAGGACTTGAACGCCTTCTCGGTCAACTCCGTGCAGCTCTCTAAAGTGCGACAGCTATGAGAACAAGGGTCGAATGGAATGGTAGACAGTACATGGAGGGCATGTGTGTATGTACCGATGTTCAACGACACGACGTGCCGCAGCTGGTTGGTGATGAAGATGAACGCGCCGTCGGTCAGTGTTTGCGGCAAGTGGAGTGTGCGCAGACTTTCGGGCGCCGAAATCTGGTCTAAGAAGAGGCCAATGATACCTGCGCACAAAGCACGCACGCCGAGATGAGTACAGCGCAGACAAGGTTGAATGAGAAAGGGAACGTTAGAGTCGACGCCAGAGCGAGGCGACTCCCCGAGTAGTGGATTTGTACCTCGCGCGGTGATGTTCGAGCACCCAGCGAGGTTGAGCGTTTCGAGATGCTCCCCAAAAGGCGTGTCGTCCAGGAATGCTTCGTCTGTGATGTTGGCACAGCCTGTAGAGGAGGCTGCGCGTGAGCAGACCTGGACGTGCTGGCAGCCACCGTTGAGTCTCGATAGGGCGTACCCTCGAGGTTGAGATATTTGAGCTTCTTGCAGGTCCCCTTGATGGCCTGGAGACCTGCGTTGCCAATGAATGATACGGCCACATCGAGATGCTCCAAGTTGACCTGCAGCTTGATGCGCGAGAATGAAGTGTCGCTGACCTCCCAGCAGCCTGAGGACATTGCATTGTGAGAAAGGCGAACACAACAGAAAGCAGGGGGGAACGTTTACCGCCAAGACTTAGGGTCTTGAGCTGCGGGCAGCGGTCAAAGAGCTGGGTGGCCGATCGATCGGTGATGCGCGGGCAGTGGGTGAGATCGAGCTCCTCCAAGCCAGCGAGGCGAGCAGCCACGCGGAGCAATGCGCTATCGCCCAGCTTGGTCACCGCACCGAGACGGAGGCTTGTGATTCCTGTACATGCATGTGTCGTTAGCAAGCGGCAAAAGGTTGATGTCGCGTTCACACTGTGTCGATGATCGTACCAGTGTTTTCGGCAATGGCCTCGAGAGCGCTGTCCTGCAGCTTGTTGCAACCAGTCAGGTCCACGGACTGCAGACACCGCAGCCGACGCGCGAGGTCGAGGACCGCCGGGTTGGTGATCTTGAAGCACGTCGCGAGGTTGAGCCGGCGAATGCGCTGGGCTCGCTTGGCCACCTTGAAGCAAAGAAGAGCAAGGTGAGGTGAGGCAGAAGCCGAGAAGAGGGCGCTAATGATGGGAAGGGAATGCTAACCTGTCTGATGAAGTGGTCGGTGATGTAGCCACCACACTCGTGCAGATCAAGCTGGACCAGGGACGAGTTGAGGAACATGACGAAGTTGGAGAGGGTGAGCTTCTTGCGCAGGGCGAGGGCGTTGAGGATCTGCAGGGCGAGGTGGTCGGGCAGCGTGTATTCGTCAAAGGCGGTGAGGAGGTAGCGGCAACGCTCGAGGTGGAACTCCTCCACGCCCTGGCACCACAGATTGATGTTGAGCGCGATCGACTTGATGCAGAGCTTCGTCAGCGTCGGGGCTTCACGTGGCAGCTTCATTATACGACTTCTTGTCGGTGTTAAAACTGGGTGGGATTGGCGTGATGCGCTAATGGTGCTGCTCTTGGAGTTGCACAGGTGGGCGGACAATTTAAGGGGTTGTCTTCACCAACTGCGAAGATTCAACAACTGCAGAGAGCTGGACAAACTCGACTGAGACCTACCGTTCTGGGGTCCTTCTCAAGCTCTCAAGATTACGCCCCCCCCCTTCCATCTGTCTTCACCAAATATCTTCCCGAGCTTTTTCCCTCTTCTTCTTCAATTTCTTTTATAATTTCTTTGTTTTCTTCGGCAAGCCAAAACGAGGTTATTCTTCGAACTTGTGGTAACGCCGGCGCTCGAGCACAGCAAACGATCGATCGACACACAGGCAGTGAGCAAGCACACGACTTTCACATTTTCGGCCACACCCGAACACCATCTTGCCGCTCCGGAGCTAACAATGTCGGCAGGTTCGCTCTCCCACTTGATTCGGGCACCGAAGGCGTTGCCTTGCCGTCTGTTGCGGCAACCACGTCGCCAGATGCTGACCGTTTCAATTCTAACCTCAAATTTGCGTTTGTCAATTCTTTTTNTTTTTTTTTTTTTGCAGAGATCGAAATGCCAGCGGTGGTGGCGGCCGCCACAACTTCCCGACCTGGTACCTCCCTCCCTGGGCACAAGAGAGCTGCAACCAGGCGGCACGCAGGCCTGCATGATGATTAGCGGTGAGCCGGCATTGCGCGTGCCCTGTGCCTTATTCTGTTATAACACGCGTGGCACGCCCGAACAGTGTCAAGGGCATGGCAGGACTTGGTGTCGGGCATCGCAAGCGGCGTGTCCATCGTCGTAGCTGGCCATCCTCTGGACACCGTACGTCTGTGTGCGATGTTGGGTGTCGTGCTTCATCAGTGCACTTATGTTCAGTGGGCATTCGTCAGATCAAAGTGCGCCTTCAGACACAACCCATGCCCAAGCCAGGAGAGGCGCCCCAATTCAAGGAGTCATCGATTGTGCGGCCAAAACCATTCGACACGAAGGGGTAATAGCTACGCACTGACGCATCCGCTCGCCACGGCGTCCGATTCTAAGGGTGTATGTGTGCGTTGTTGCGCAGGTGCGAGGGTTGTTCAAGGGGATGGTGAGCCCACTTATGGGCGTGCCTCCAATCTATGCTGTGGTCTTCGGCGTCTACGGCAGCACCAAACGGTGCTCCTCCTCTTCCTTTGTTCCCAGCCGGTCGCTGGCGAGTGCTTACCCAACTTACGGTGTGCCGGCGAGCAGGTTGATGGGTGAAACGGCGGACACTCCACTCGCCATCAACAAGATAGCACTGGCCGGAGCGATCACTGGCCTTGCCACTGTGGTGCGTGATACGGCGCAAGCAGACCTTGTCGTTTGTTGTTCACTGTTTCCCCTATCCCGTTTGCAGGCGTTCGCAGCACCTGCCGAGGCGATCAAGGCGCGGCTGCAGGTGCAATATTCATCAGCGGCCGGCTCGGCCCGCTACTCGGGCCCGGTGGATTGTGCCAAGCAAATGTATCGAGTACGTAACACCTCACCGACGACGACCCAGGCGGCAACCGGCAGCTAAGGCCTAACTTTTGTTGGACTGCGACTGGGTGCAGGCAGGTGGTATTCGGGGCGTGTTCAAGGGCACTGCCATCACAGCGTATCGAGACGTACCCGGGTATAAGCTGTCTCACATTCCATGAGAAGCAGCATCGCCACTCGTTCTAACCTGACCGCCACCAACAGAAACGCGATCTATTTTGGAGTGTATGAGATGGTCAAGCGTTGCTTCATCCCCGCTGGTGGATCGGCTCGGGTGCGCCACCTCACTCACTTCGTTCGGTTTCTCATCTCGATGACCTTATATTGATCGCTTGTGGTCGGGGGTCTACGACAGGACGTAGGGCCGCTGCCCATGATGTTGGCCGGCGGCCTTGCCGGCACGGCCACCTGGTTGACGGTGTATCCTTTGGACATCGTCAAGTCGAGAGTACAGATCGATGTGACGGGTATTCTCTCTTTGCGCTGTGTGTGTGTGTATGGTGTGTGGGAGAATGGCTTTTCTATATATATATATATATATATTAGAGCGAGAGATGCATAGTGCCCAACTCTTATGTACCTATGTGAATGTGAATGTGGATCACGTACAGGCAAATATGCGCATGGCCATCGAGGACTGTGGCAGGCGTACAAAGAGATCGTGGCCGAATCGGGAAGCGTGCGGGGACTCTACCGCGGCATCACCCCCGCCCTCCTTCGCTCCTTCCCTGGTACCTACCCTCTCCCATCATCACCATCAGCACCAGCTTCCAGAACACTTGTGCGCACTCAGCTCACGTAATTGTCTGTGCGTGTGTCGTGTGCGCACAGCGAATGCCGCGTGCTTCTTGGGCTACGAGATGTCCATGCGACTGCTCCACTTCCTCTCCCCATCGTGATGCACAGCACAGCGACATCACACAAACAAAACACACTGGCGTCGGCAAGAATCGATTGAACACACTGGCGTCGGCAAGCTAATAAGTTGTTGGAATCTTGTCGACTAATTACGCCGCAAAGGACAACAAGAGAGAAGGGAGCCTTTGAGCAACACGGTGGTTTTGGGCATCCGACACACCACCTCCGGTACTACTCGTAGTCATTCGCCAGTTCACTCTCTCTTCTACGGCCTTCCTTCTTTTCAAAACCCACCGCTTTTTGAACGAGGTACAGTTCCGAACTCATCTTCTTCTTCTTGTCCGTCGTTCGTTCTTCCTTTTCTTCTTTGTTAGTTCGTCATCCTTCTCCGGCAACCTCCGTTTCGATTCATCACTTGTCACCCCTCCTTGTACTCTCTCTCTCTTCTCTCTTCTCTCTTTTGCTTGTTGTATTGCTATACAACGGTCGCACAGGCCTCGCACTTGTTTCTCATTGATTCTCTTTCTCTTTCCTTTCAATCAAATCAAATCAAGACGCAGTTAGTTGCACACAAGAGGACGCACGGAGAGGAAGATGGCGAAGCGGATCAACAACCCCTTCTTGGCACTCGACAAGCAAAAGCAGGAGGAGGAGGAGCGCAAGCGACGCTACTACGAACAGAAGATTCGTGAACGCCAACAGGGCGGCGGCACGACGAGCAGCAGCCCCGACCTGTCGTCTTCGCTCTCGTCCTCAGCCACAGAAGATGTCGCCTCGAGGCCCGTCGGCACTGTCGCCAACGGAAATTCCGCCGAGTCCACTCATTCTGTCGACAAAGAAAAGGAAAGAGAAAATCAGGAAAAGGAGAGAGAAACGAAGGAGGCCGAGGAGCGGCGAGGCAACGTGAAGGAGGAAGAAGAGGGCAGCCACAAGGAGAAGGAGGAGGAGGGCGGCCACCAGCAGGAGGAGAAGGATGAGAACGGGGAGACCGAGGCCCAGCGCCTGGCGCGAGAGGACCGCGAAAGGCGCGAGCAGGAGAAGCTCCTGGTCAAGGGCGAAGTAGAGGAGAAGAAGCGCAGCAACCCTTTCCTCTTGCTCGACCGTGAAAAGGTACCTTCTTGCCAAATGTTGCAAATTTTTTGTCTCTTCCTACTTTCCTCCTTCGCACATGCTACACGATGGAGACGTGTACTGACTCGACATGCAACGTCGACGTTGCCTCTCCACATACAGCAAAAGCAAGAGGAGGAGCGCAGGAACCGCTACCTCGGTGGTCGTGGCACGTCGCAGCGCGCTACCAGCGAAGTAGCAACCACGGCCGCCGCCGAGCCTGCCGCGGAGCAGGAGCAGGAGCAGCAGAGCAACGCCAACGATGACCACGCTGTCGAGGCCGACGAAAGCGCTCCGGCTGGTGGTGCGGCGGACGTGGACGCTGAGCTGCTCGAAGAGGAGGAGAAAGAGCTGGCCCGCCTCGAGGAGGAGAAGCGCAAGGCCGACGAGCTGGCCCGCCTCGAGGAGGAGGAGCGCGAGCTCGAGCGGCTCGAGGCCGAAGCCCGCAAGCTGAAGGAGGCCCAGGAGGCCGAAGAGGCCGAGCTTCGCAAGCTCGAAGAGGAGGAGAAGGAGCTCGAGCGTGAGAAGGCCCGTCTCGAGGAGGAGCGCCTCGCCAAGCAGCAGAAGCAGCAGGAGGACGAAGAGGCCGAGCTCCGCAGGCTCGAAGAGGAGGAGAAGGAGCTCGAGCGCGAGAAGGCCCGCCTGGAGGCTGAGCGCCTCGCCAAGGAGCAGAAGCAGAAGCAGGAGGAAGAGGAGGCCGAGGCCGAGCTGCGCAGGCTCGAGGAGGAGGAGAAGGAGCTCGAGCGCCTTGCCAAGCAGAAGCAGCAGGAGGACGAGGAGGCCGAGCTCCGCAGGCTCGAAGAGGAGGAGAAGGAGCTCGAGCGCCTCGAAGCCGAAGTCAGAGCCCAGCAGCAGCAAACCGCGGCCGCAGCGGAGGAGCAGCAGGCCGACGACGACGAAGAGGCCGAGCTGCTCGCTGCGTTGGAGGAGGAGGAGCGCCAGTGGCAGGAGGAGCGTGACGCCGAGCAGGAGAAGATGGTGCAGGAGCTGAACGAGCAGAAGTCGCGCCTGGCCGAGGAGGAGCGCGAGGAGGACGCGTGGGAGGTGCAGGACGAGGCGACCCGCGCCAAGCGCCGGGCCGACCACGCCGCGTTCGACGCGCGCGAACTCGAGTGGGCCGACGCCGACGACGCCGGTGCTCGCCAGCGCGGCGACAAGCGCCAGGCGGCCCTGGCCGAGATCGACCGTCTCACCGCCGACGAGGAGAAGGAGCGGGAGAAGCTCGCCAAGCTCGAGGCCGAGCTGCGACAGCTCCTCCAGGAGGAGGAGGAGAGCGATGGCGCGCCCACGCCCGCGCCCGCGGCGGCGGCGGTCGAAGCAAAGCCCGTCGCGCAGGCCGCGGCCGGCAATGATGAGGAGCTCAAGCGGCTGCAGGAGGAGGAAGATGAACTCAAGCGCCTCGAGGAGGAGGAGGCCGAGCTCAAGCGGATGGAGGACGAGCTCCAGGAGCTCGAGCGCAAGCGCCAGCGCGAAGCCGACCTGGAGCGCGAGCTCGAGGAGATCATGGAGATGGAGGAGGAGCTGGCTCGCCTCGAGGAGGAGGAGGCCCAGCTGGCCGAGATGCGGCGCGTCGAGGAGGAGCTCAAGCAGCTCGAGGAGGAGCAGCGCCTCGAGGAAGAGCGCGTCGAGAGCGAACTCAAGGAGCTCATGGCCCGCGAGCAGAGCCAGCAGCAGCCGTCGCCCGCCGCCGCGGAGGAGACCGAGGAGGAGCGCCTGCGCCGCGAGGAGGAGGAGCTGGCCCGCATGGAAGCCGAGCTGGCCGCCGCCGAAGCTGACGTGGCAGCGCCCGCCGCCGCTGACTCGACGTCTACATCGACGCCTGCGGCCAGCGCCCCCAATCCCAATGCCGGCGGTGTGGCCAACAAGCCCAAGACGCAGAAGGAGAAGGAGGAGGCGTGGCGCAACAAGATCGGGTCGGGCGACGACGAGGGCGGATCGAAGGCCAAGGAGGAGGAGATTCGCCGCAAGAAGGAGGAGGAGCGACAGCAGCTGGCGCGCAACGCCAAGGTGGGTCGCATCGCCTCCATGTTCACGGGCGAGGTCAAGGAGCGCGACAGGGCCGAGGAGGCGCGCGAGAAGGAGGAGGAGATGCGCCGCATCGCCGAGGCCGTCAAGGAGCGCAAGCAGGAGAGCGCGTTCCTCAAGGGTCCCGACGACGACAGCGCCGACAGGCACCAGAAGGAAGTCGAGCGCGAGGAGGCCCTCCCCAAGACGCCGCGCAAGAACGTTGAAGAGGAGTGGAAGAAGAAGGTCGAGCAGGAGGAGAAGGAGAAGCGCGAGAAGGAGGAGCGCGAGAAGCAGCAGAAGCTGGCCAACCGTCGCAGCGTGAAGATCACTGAGGAGGACTGGAAGAAGAAGATCGAGGAGGAGGAGCGCGAGAAGGAGCGGGCCGACAGCGAGGCGGCGCGCAAGAAGGAAGAGGAGATGCGCCTCATCGAGGAGGAGCGCAGGCGCAGGAAGGAGAGCGGCGGCGACGCCCCGGGGTCGACGACGACGTCGGAGCCGCACCCGCGCGAGACGGTCAAGGCTGGAACGGTTATCGAGCGCGGTCCCCACGGCGGCGTCCAGCGAGCCGCGTCGGCGCCCTCAATCCCAGCAACCACGGCCGGCGGCGGCAGCGGCATCCAGCGACCGGTGTCGGCCGCCCCGAGCCCGGCCACGGCCAACAAGAAGATCACAGTCCGCGGCGATGCGTGCGCCGTGTGCGCCAAGACCGTCTACATCAACGAAAAGCTCTCGGCCGACGGCAAGATCTTCCACAAGCTCTGCTTCCGGTACCCAACAGTGTTAAACGCAGTGTGTGCGGTGACGCGCTTTGTGTGCACTCGCTGACTCTGGTATGTGATCATCGTTTGCACATCAGATGCGCGCACTGCAACAAGACCCTCTCCCTGGGCAACTACGCTGGTCTTGAGGGCAAGCTCTACTGGTACGCTCCTCTCCTCTGCAAGCTCTCTTCCTCTTCCTCCAGGTATACTTAATCTACTCCCCCTCCTCCTTGTAGCAAGCCGCACTTCAAGCAGCTCTTCAAGCTGAAGGGCAACTACGCGTCGGGCTTCGGCGGCCAGACGCCTGTGGAGGAGTGGAACCAGCAGAAGTCCATGCGCGCTCAACAGCAGTGAGCCCCGCACACGCCCCACCAAGTACCATTATTATTATTATTCTTATTTATTTGTTCTATCCTTTGAACACAATACAAACTCTCCTTTCCCAAAGCTGCTGCACGCTTCAGGCCTGCTCCATCTTGGAGCAGCCACAGATGTTGCCACCACATGTGATGTTGTGCTGTGGAGGGCGCTCACACCTACGCCACCATCCAAGAGTACACTGTAAGGCTCAAGTAGGGGTCATAACAAAGAGTTGTTGTTTGTCGTTAACGTTGCAGGCGCAGGTCACTTGTCATTGTTCTACTGCTTGAGCTCGCCGCAGTCCGAGATCTTGATGATCTCGAGGGGCCTGTCATTGCTGTCCCTCCTGGCGGCCTCGATCTTCTGGACGACGTCCATGCCCTCCACGACCTTGCCGAACACGACGTGGCGGCCATCGAGCCAGGGAGTGGGCACGGTGGTGATGAAGAACTGCGAGCCGTTGGTGTTGCGACCAGCGTTGGCCATCGACAAGGTGCCTGTTGTGTGTATCGTGGCGGTGTTAACAACACAGCAGTGGCTTTGTAGGAGGAGCCTTGAGTGGTTGGTGCGGAGGAATACCAGGCTCAACGTGCTTCATCACGAAGTTCTCATCGGCGAACTTGGCTCCGTAGATGGACTCGCCACCAGTGCCCTGGGGGACGGCATACGCCATGAGTTACGCAAAGTACAGCAATGCTGCGGTTGGCACGGCGCGTCGAGCAGGAGACAACATACGTTGAAGTTGGTGAAGTCGCCACCCTGGATCATGAAGTTGGGGATAACGCGGTGGAAGATGGAGCCCTTGTAGTGCAGGGGCTTGCCAATCGATCCCACGCCCTTCTCGCCTGCACTCGCCACAAACACAGCCGGGGTAAGGCACTCTCACCTCTGGTGCAGTGGGGAGTAGGGAGTTAAAGTACCGGTGCAGAGAGCCCTGAAGTTCTCGGCGGTCTTGGGCGTCTTGTCCTTGTAGAGCTGCGTGCATCAAATGAATGAATGAATGAATTAATAATCTCATTTGCACAATTTAGACGAGAGCATGACGAATCAAGCAATTTGAACGATTTTGGTAATGTTGACTTCCGCAGTAATGGATTGCAAGCGCGGCACTAAAGCAGTACTGGCCTGTCCCAGTTTTAGCGCCAAGGGAGACGTGATCGTACCTCCATCACGATTCTGCCGAGAGGCTTGTTCTCGCGAG
>NW_004457380.1:1004166-1007149 GCF_000313135.1 Acanthamoeba castellanii str. Neff
TCAAGCCCTCCGGTACGCTGCCCTGTAGCCTCATTGTGTGTCTCTTCTGACCCTTCCTTCGTTGGCGGTGATGGTGTGCACAGCGCCGCCAGTTGGGCTCGATTCGTCGGCGTCGTCAGCATCAGATTCGTCGGCGTCGTCGGCGCCGTCCTTCCATGCCGAAGACGACCTGCCGGCCGGGCGCACTTTCGCCCAGGCGACGGCAGCAACGTCCTTGTCCTCCTCGCCAAGTCCGCTCTACGCGGCCGCGGCGGCCCCCGCGAACCAGCACCAGGATGATGACGGCAGCGATTGCGAATGCTGCGCGGACCGACCAACGGGCAAACGGGGCTGCTGTGTGTGGGAGTGCGCCGAGTGCGGCGTGTGCAAGATGGCCGACGACTGCAGCGGCCCCGGCTGTCTGCTGTTCTTTCCGACGACGACAGTGACGTGCCAGGGCTCGTTCGGCACGTGGAGCAACTGGTACTCGCGCACTATCTGCGGTACCGCCTTCCTTCTTTCTCCTTCTTCGTTTTAGAAGACAGAGGGCTCACCATCATCAAACCGTGTGGTGTGTGGTGTGTGGTGTGTGGTGTGTGGTGTGTGGTGTGTGGTGTGTGGTGTGTGGTGTGTGGTGTGTGGTGTGTGGTGTGTGGTGTGTGGTGTGTGGTGTGTGGTGTGTCACACATGCAGGGTCGATCTTTCCGATCTTCGTGGCGCTCGTGCTGTTGCTCCTGTGCGTGGACATGGTCATCATCTGCGTGTTCTGGACGCTGTGGAGCTTACTGATACCGCTGGGCATGCTGTTCTTCCTGATGACGCACTACTTCTGCCCGTCCGTCAATCGAGGCGTCGACAAAGCGTGCGGCAGCTATGGCTTCTTTGTCGGCCAGATCTGCCCGTAATGAGGCGCACACTGTTCCCATGAGGAAACTATATCATCTCTCTTCGTTCTTTCAGCCTGTCCGTCCTTTTTATTTATGGATTTTCTTGCAGAATCTCTATTTATTAATTTATAACTACGTATTTCTTGAGCCTTGCCTGTGTGAACCACAGCAGCGCGACAGTGTGGAGTAGAGTGCTATTTGTCTGCCTTTCCCATTGGTGCTTCCGATCGCAGTGCCGCAGGTGGTACACTCACTCGCCTCGCTACTGACGAGCTCCCCCCCCCCGCTGGGTGTAGCTGACGAGACGCAAAAAAAGTGGAAGTAGGAGATGGCGGCGCGCAGGGGCTGCAGTGCGCTGGATCGCTGGGCGGAGCTCACGAGCTCCGACGACGACGATGGTGCTCGCCCTCAAACTCGGGACGAAGAGAAGTTGCGTGCAACGGATGCAACAGAGCACGACGAGCAGCAGCAGCACCGTGAGGAGCGGAAGAAGAAGAAGCAGCCCTTTCGGTACCTGGATCTCCCTGTGGTGCTCAGCAGCAGCGATGACGATGACAACAAGGCCTTGGCGCCCGAGGAGACGGTAGACTGGTTCTCGGGCCTACGACAGCGCCAAGCGCGCCAGAAGCAGGAGGAGCGGGAGAAGAAGAAGGCAAACATGAGCGATGCCGAGCAAGCAGAGCACTCGGTCGGCGAAGAGAAGAGCGAAGCACGGGAGGAGCGAAGGCGGGACGAAAGCGAAAGCGACAGCGACAGCGGGGAGGAGAGAGCGGCGGCGGGCGAGCCGGGCGCAGGGGAAGAGAAGAGAAAGCGAAGAAAGGAGGAAAGGCGCAAGCGCAAGCGGCAACAGCTGCTGCTCCGGCGGCTCGCGCCGTCGAACGATGCGACGGAGGGAGAAGAGGAGAAGAGAACGACGAGTCCAGAGGAGCCCGAGGGAAGCGAAGGCGGTGTGCGGCCATCGAAGAACAAGCGGAGGAAGCTGAAGAAGAAGAGACGAATGCAGGAACGGAAGGAAAAGGAGAAACACGAGCGACAACCACCGCCGACCGCGGCGGACGCGTCGTCCTTCATCTATGTGCCGCAGAGCGGTATCGAGGTGCGGGCGGCGGCGAAGCAGGAAGAGGCGCTACTCGTGGAGGCGGACGATGCCGTTGACGATGATGACGACGACGATGGAGAAGGGCTGGTGGACGTCGGGACCAGTGGCGTTGAGCGCACCGAAACCACGCGGTCTGCTTATCACGCGTTCGTGGAGCGCATGCACGCACAGAGAGGCACTGGAACCAAGGTTTCCCTCTTGCGCCTACACACACGACACACCACCTCACATCCGCCTAAAGATAGTTGTCATTGCAACATGGCCAGGAGGAAGAGGTGAGACAGTTCTTCGAGGGAGTCGTGGGCCTCATGACGCGCCACGTTCGGAATGGCGGCCACCCTCATTCCGGCGAGGTACGCACAACGCGCGCGACGGCACTCGGTCCTCACGGACGCTGATGCATGGGGCGTCGTATGCCTCGCAGGACGTGGTCAAGTTGGTGCACGACACCGAGATCGGGTGCAGCCGCCTCTTCCAGCTGCTCCGCTCTCGCCGGCTACCAAGACTGGTACGTGCGCATCTGATGCCGAGGCGCCGACTGCACTTAACCGCCACCACCGATATCGGTGTGCCAGGTGGTGACGAGCCTGTGGGAGGTCAAGTCGCACCTGATGAAGGGCCAGTACCGCGACGCCAACGAGAAGTATTTCTCGCTCACGATCGGTACCGCGCCACACACCTTCTTCATCCGTCTGGCCGCTCTGTGCCGGCCCCACTTACGCAACACATTCCTTCGTTCTGTTGCCATACCAAAGGCAACGCACCCTGGCCAACGACTGAACCGACGCTGCGGGCCGAAACGATGGAGCTCCTGCAGACCGTCAAGCGGTACCTCTTCCTCGCATGGCTGCGATTGGGGAGAGCGGAGAAGGTGTACTGATCGCTGCCTTCTTTCAGGTTGATGACCTTCTGCGAGGAGCAGCGTTAGTGGTTGGTGAAGAAGAATTGGCAGCCGAAGGTCGCTGGCGGGACACGCAACTCCGATTGGGTTGTGTGTAACTGTGAATAAAGGAGCGCC
>NW_004457380.1:1012972-1026499 GCF_000313135.1 Acanthamoeba castellanii str. Neff
TGCCTTTCTATGTTTTGTAGATAAACACTTTGGTGCCTTAGCAGTTGAAACTAACACTCAGACGTCTCCGAACATCCGCTTGGCTAGATTGCCACCCACAACAAGTCCTACTTTGCCGCGGCCCAGGGTACCTGGAACGTGCTACAGGACGTGAGCGCTGTCCTGGACGACAACCTCCTCGGTACGATCCTACCATGCCATGCCCTGCTCGGGTGTAACGGAAGCGTGTGTCGTGTGCTGGCTTCTAAATTGGGTGTTTGTTTTGAAGGCGCGCTCCTGCCGCTGTCGGTGACGACGGTGGGGATGTTGTCACTCATCCCGGGCCTCATCGTGACGGGCGTGATGGAGGACGACTACTACCTGCTCGCCGGCTTTCTCTCCTACTCGGTTCGTTCCCTCCCACCCCTGACCGCACGGGGCGTGTGTGCGTTTTGGTGTGCGTTTGCGTGTGCGGTCGCGTGTGGTGACCTGACCCTCTCTCTTGGTGATGTGCAGAGCGGGTGTGCGGTGATGGCGCAGGTGCTGCAGGTGATCGACAGCGCCGCGGTGACGCTCATCCTCTGCTTCGCCGAGAAGCCCGAGATCCTGGAGGCCAAGTACCCGCTCCTCTACGCCCGCTTCCGATCCCTCTGCGACCCGCCGCCGCCACCAGACCACCCCGACAACACGCACCAACCGCTCGAGCCGTAAATAAAGAGAAATTGAAATTAATATTGAAAACGCAAAAATTATTTGTGCAAAAGATAAATAAATGTTTGTGGTTCGCTCAGAGCTGGTCGCGGTCTCCGCGCTCACTTTCGTCCAGGTCCCAGTCGACGGCATTGCTGTTGGCCGCGCCGGCCCACCGGCTCCGGCGTCGCCAGGCCAACACGACGCCGGCGACGACGGCGGCCAGCACCACGACGACGGCCACCGGGATGGCCACCGCCACGCCCACGATCAGGCCCACGTCGGTCGACGACGACGACCCGTCCGACGACCCGCCCAGCAGCACGCCCAGGCCCAGGCTCGGATCATACACCACCGACTTTTCGAACGGCGGGAAGCCCAGCTCCAGGAAGTAGCCCGACTGATTGTTGGTGGCGGTGAGATTGTCGAACACGAGCTCGATGCGGCCGAGCGTCGTCACGTCGCCGTCGATGACCGCCGCGTTGAGCACCTCCAGCTGGGCCACCACGCCGTCGTCCGAGAGAGTGACGAAGAAGGTGGTCATGCCCGCGTGCGGCGTGTTGCGCCGCCGGGTGATGCGGCTCGGACCCGACAACGATGATGACGACGACGACGACGCCGAGGCGAGGTCGGAGAGGCGGTAGCGGAGCGAGAAGCCGTTCTTCTGGGCGTCGGCCACGCTCGCGGTTGCGCTGGGCGACGAGGCGGTGGTGAGGCTGAACGACCACTTGACGCTGCCCCCGCGCACGGTGAAGTCCACGCCGGCGAACGACACCGCGCGGTCGCTCGCGTAGTAGGTGTACGACTGCACGAGGCTCGTCTCGGCGTCGATGTGGGCCGTGTAGGCAAAGGTCGACGTCGTGGCGTTGCCATTGCTGGGGTCGGTCGTGTTGGTGACGGTGCGGGTCACGTTCAGCCCGTGTAGGTCGGTGAAGCCCAGCTGGAGGCCGCTCAGGCTCAGCTGCACGCCCACCACAGAAGAGGCGTTGGTGGCGTCGGAGGAGCTGGAGATGGCGACCGCCGATGAGCTGTCATCGAACGAGGCCGTCGTGTTGGCGGTCAGGGGCGCCACCGATGCAACGGGCGACGGAGACGACGATATCGCGCAGTCGTCTGTTGTGTTGTTTGTGTGAGTGCCGTGTGTGTCGTGTTGTGTCGTGTGTCATGTGTCATGTGTGGCGAAAGTACTCTCTCGGCCTGTGCTCTGGGCGGAGAAGATCTTGACCAGCGTGGGGGAGCCCACCTGCGCGCAACACGACGCTGACGAGGCGCACATAACGCCTGCCACACGAAAATCACATCATGAAAGTTTTAGAAAGAATTAAAAAACGTCCAATCAACAAGGCTACAGGGAAGTGGTGCCTATCGCCGTGGCCGATGTGGTCTTGACCGTGGTCGTGGCGAACTGCCTCCAAGATCCGCCATTTGCGAACTCGATTCCTGTTGGTCAATAGGTTAATGAGTTGATCAATTAAGTGGAAACGCGTTTGGCCTACAAAAAGCAGGTTTGTTGCTCGTACCAGTAGCGCCGCTGCCCGCCGTAATGTTGAAATTCCTCTGTTGCGACAACTTGGCCGTCGCCCCTACAAACCGAATCCCTGATCGTTGTCGTTGTCGTGTTACAGAGTCAGTAATGATGTTGCGTTGCAACTACAACCACGTGCAACACCACCAACAACAACCATGCAAAGAGGAGTGCTCACCTGTGCTCGCCGCCAAATTAAAGGTTGACAACGCAGTGGTTGTCCACACGCCGGTGGAATTCAGGACCACGCCTGCGCGCACATATGTATCCATTGATGTGTTGTTTTAGTGCTGATTGAGGGCGAGAGAAAGAAAGAAAGAAAGAAAGAAAGAGAACCGCGTACCCGTGCTCTGATCGCTGGCCTGAACGGTCAGTAGGCCGTACTGGCCCCATGAGCTGTCAGCGCCCAAGTTCACTCCTGTGGGCGTGACAAGGTCATCGCGATCAGCACCGCGTGACGCGTGTCGCGTGTGCAGAAAATGGTAAGGCCTTGGCTTGGGAGGGGGAGGGTACCGCTGCTCGCGCTGCCAGACACGGTGAGGTGGGAGTGCGGGATGCGAGGTCCGTCCTGCATGTGGAGCCACATGCCGCCGGCCGACATATCCACAGCTGCAGAGGAGCGAGAATGGCCACACATAAGACATACACTCCTTTTAATATGAACATGGATGTATCCCAACCTGCAATCTGATTCGGCGACGATGACGTCACGCTGATGTTGTTAATCCCACGCTGAAACCACCGGCTCGAGAAAGAGCCGGGACCGAACCTGACTCCTGCAGACACGAGCAGGAAGACCGAGAACGATGAATTTAACGTGCTGTGGGCGAAAAGAGAGAGGGAGGGAGGGAGGGAGAGAGAGAGAGCGCGCGCGCTGTACCCGAGACCCCATGCGTCGCAACGAGCGTCGTGTTGCCGTATTGCTGCCAAACGCCGCCCGCCAAGTCCACCAGTGCCTCTGTGCCGGGAAAATAGAAAGGAAACAAAGCGTCGTCAAAGATTGGTGCAGGAACAAGACGAGTTGTTCGGCCAGGTGAACGGTACCTGTCACCGCGGTGTTGCTGATCAGCACATTACCGCTCTGCACCCAGACAGCATCTGCAAGTATCGCGATTGCTGTACATTGTTTGGCAACACACAGGCACAGGAGACCAGTTGGGTGAGACAATGAGGGCGGCAGGGGTTTGAAAAATACAATGAGCGACGAACCGCTTGGGCCTTGCACGCTGTCGAAGACCACGTCCGAGGACTGGTTGAGTTGCCCATCCGCGTCCACCACAAGCCTCGCTGTTGTTTTGAACACAACGGAACAGAATTAAAAGTGCAATAATACAGAGCGGGGGGATATTGTTGGTCCTAGGACACCCGGGGTGGGAGAGATCGAGTGGTGTGCAGCTCGTGTGTGTTGTGCGGTGCGTACCACCTTGGAGCACAAGCTTGCCCAGCTCCAGGACGAGCGTTGAGGAGTTGGCGACGGTCAGCCACTCGCCCGAATGCACCACCGTCACCGTGTCCGCATCGGTGGACCCAAGCCTGGTTTTTAGGGGGGGGGGGCGAAGAAATTAATATATCCTGGCCAGTTATATAACGCTATTCGGGACCATGAGCATTTCCGGCAGGAGCTCCGTAAATCTAACTCCGCCCGTGCACGGGCGTGGGTGGATAAACAAAGATGAAGACGAAGAAAAACAGAGGAAGAAGAAGGGTTGGGGCACCGGAGCGTGATGGTGTGGTTGAGTTGGGTCGGGACCTCTTGATCATAGACGCCCGGCGCAACGTCGACCACCTCGCCATCGGCTGTCGTGAGGGCAATGCCGCCAGCTATGGTGGTCGAGTCGCACGAGCCGGACAAACACACCGTGCCTGCACAGATGTAAAACGTTGATGTTGATGCCACCCGCACAAGAAAATTTTAATAAGTGCATTGTTGTTTGTTATCATGTTATCTCCTACGTTGTGTGTGTTTCGTACAATTTACTGCGTCGGAGCCACAGGCACCAAGACCCAGAACCAGCAAGAGAGCAGCCACCACGCACAACGGAACCGTGGCCATGATCTTGTGCTTTCGCGGGCGTCGGAAAATACTTCGCCGCGAAGGGGAGAAGAGAAGTCGGTCCACTCTGCAGAGCTCCCCAAAACTCTTCGGGGTATGCTCCTTGCGTCACCATTTTTCGGAGTTATATTTGACCAATCACAGATGCAACAGTGTTTTCACCGTTTTCTGCAGGTAGAGGATAGGAGGTAATTCCGCTGAATTTTGTCTTTCTTCTTGGCGTGCCATTCGCGGGAACACATAATTCTATGTTGTATTTATTAACATTTTAGCGTGGCACTAGGTGGGAGGGAAGAGATGGGAGGTGAGGGGCGACGGAGCAGAGGAGAACGCGAAAGCAGAGTACTCCGTTTGGGTGGTGAGGTGGTCTTCGTCGTCCGGCAGAAGAAAGTCGTGCCAGGACTCACCAAAGGCGGCCACATCAGCCGGCGGGACGTGGTGGCCACCAGTGGTGGAGGTGGTGTGGGCCTCGAGCTCCGGCGACTGAAGCGCGGCGCGCAGGGCCAGTTGCTGGTGGTCGACGGGCATCAGCGGTGGCGGCAGCGGCGGTGGTGGCGGCCGCAGGGCTCGCCCTGAGGGCGTTTGGCCGGCTGCTGCTTGTGCCGGCCTGTCGTGGAGGCGCACATCTTGCCACTCGGCCCTCTCTTTTCGTTGCGCCTCTGTGTGCGCGCGATCATCGCGCATTTGTTACTCTTGCGTCGTGTGTCGTGTTGTCGTGTGTGTGACAGAACGGTTAAACAGCTTCGCGCACCTTCAATAGAGTACGGAAGGTTTTCCACGCCCAGCACTTGATCGACGCAGATCACAGTGTAGGCCAGCTGCGGGGCGCGCTGATGCGAGCAACAAGTTACTAGTGAACGCGCCACGAACCACTCACGAGGTGGCCTTGTCGTGTGTCGTGTGTCGTGTGGAACCTTCTCGTCGGCGCTGAAGAAAAATTGACTTCGTGCCACGATTGTGGCGAGGTTGCCTCCCTTGTACTCCAACTGGTGGCAGCACGGAACGATCTCACTGAGCCCCGCCCGCGACCTGTCACACGCGGCCCCGCGCCGATCGTGGCTCGTCCGTCAGCTCCTCTCTTTCTCTTTCTCTTCCTCTTTCTCTTTCTCTCTCCCGTGGCCGGCCACAATGCGCGTACCCGTTGAGCCACGCATCGAGGAATCTGTTCTTGTCGTGCCGCGACACGACCCACACCAACTCCCGACCGAGCAGCTCGGCCTGTCACGCACACACGGCACACGCAACACACAGTCACGCACACACGGCACACACGGCACATGAGCAACAGTTGGTCTTCGTTGCGCTGGTATTGGTTGCGCGTACCATGGAGAAGCCGGAAACGCGGCAGAACTGATGGTTCGCGAATACGGCGCTGCTGAAGCCACGGCTGGTCGGGCCTTGCGGGTGCACCTTCAACACCACAACCGCCTTTCTGCACGCGGGTCATATATATATATTTTATTATATAACATCGTACTAAATGAAACGAAAACGAAAACGAAACTTGAAAATAAAACGACGTACTGGAGGTCGTCGACAACGAAGCGTCGTGAGGAGAAGTCGAAGTGTCGGAGGAAGGGGAAGCACCAGAGCATCTCTCGGCCCAGGCCAGTCTCCACTTCCGCGGGCGCGCCGGCGTAGCGAGCGCCAGCGCCATCACCACCCACCACCCGCATGCCCTGGAACGAGTCGCCCATCGCCCACGACCCTGGTGGAGACGATGATGGCGATGATGATGCTGATGACGATGAAGTGTCCGCGGAGGTGAAGGTGGTCGCAGCCAGAGCGGTGGTGGTGGCCGCAGGGCTGGCGCAGATGCCGTAGCGCGACGCGGCGATGTGGGCCAGCTGGTTGCGGAGCTGGGAGTTGTCTTCTTCGAGCTGCGCCACGCGCCGCTGCAGCTGGCGCAGCACCTGGTGGGTCGATTGGCCGTCTTGCTCATGATGGTGATGATCACTACGATGATGACGATGGTGGTGTTCCTTGCACTGCTTCGCATTCTTGCGCATCTTCTTCTGCATGCGGCACATCTGGTCGGCCATGGCGCGCATGTCCTCCTTCAGCCCCACGATCGTGTCGACCAAAAACGTCGTCGTCCTGCCGCCCAGGCCGGCCGCGCCATCTTCCGCGGAAATCGTTGCATCGGCGCCAAGAGGCGTTGCATCAGCGCCGAGTCGCCGCTTGGCCCCTTTCTGCGCCGGTGCAGGCGACTGCGGCTGCAGTTGTGGCTGTGGCTGTGGTGGATAGGCGGCCGGCAATCCAGAGGCGATGGAGGCTGCGGGAGGAGCGTCGTTGGGGACCTGTTGCGGCAGGATCTTCACCGGTGTCTCTCCTGCCCACAAGCCATGAGTGAGGCGTGGCCCTCCAGCTCGCACAATAAAAAAAATGAAATAAACAGAATAAAAATAAAAATAAAGGGATACCTGCGGCAGACGAAGCCTGAGAAGCCTGGCGAGAGGGGCGTCCGCGCTTGCAGGGCGGCGGCAAGAAGCAGCGGTGGGCCAGGTTCAACCGCACGCATCGCTCGCACGGCAGTTTCCTGTGCACCCCCCACCCATAACCCTCTTCAGCAGGAGGGGGAGAGGAAGAGAAGGGTTTTTTCTACCTGTCACAGGCGGTTCGTGCCAGGCGGCATAACGCACAGCTCATGCCCTCTTCACTCATCGATGGATGCAAGATGAAGGCAGTGCTTCTACGTCTGCGTACTTCTCCTTCTTGCAAACTCCGAACTGACAACCACTGCGTCAAAGAAAAAGAAAAATTGCAAACACAGGTGAAATGAGCTTGGTGTGGTGTTACACCTTTGTCTGGGTGACGATGCCAACATCACGCCAAAGAACATGTCCAAAAAATGTTGTTCAGCAGGACGTAAGTTTCGTTGACATTTCTTGTGCGAATTTAGTGTTGAGGGAAACCACGCGTGCTGTGCGGTAGAGCCCAGGAGCAACCTCACGTACTTCCGACCAACACTGCGCCAATCCTCTCTTCTTTGGCTGCCCATCTTCCCTCTGCTCTCGCCCTCGCGAGGCAGCCGAGATCCTCTGCCTTCAGCGCTCGCAATCTGTGGGCATCATCAGCTCGACCGAATTCACCCCAATTTCATTCATTCATTCATTTTCTGAATCATAATCGCTGCGCAGCGGCCGCTGGGGCGAGTTGATTGGATGGATCCACAGGCGGCAGCATCTCATCCACCGCGGCCCACGCCGCAGCAAGCATCTGGGCGGCTCCTCCACCACCTGGATGCTGCTCACTCCGCGATGCGCGTAGAGAGGATGATCAACGACGAGGGCACCACGGTCGAGGTGGCCTCAACGGGGTCGGGCGAGCATGCGGCGCAGCAGGACCAGACCCAGCGCTCGTTTGCCACCACCGCGACCACCTCCGCGGCCGTGAGTCCGCAGCAGGTTCACAACGTCGCGCCCGCCATCAACACGACCGCGGCACCGCCCGCTGCTGCCGCCGCGCCGCCGCGGCAGGAGGTCGAGCTGACCGATGCCGGCACCCGTCTCAAGCTGCAGGGCAAGCTCGACGAAGGTACGCCACGGCCCAACGAATTTATTATTAAATCAATTTTCTCATTTAATAAATAATAAATAGTGTTTTATTATATAAACAAATTGCTGTACCTTTTGCTGGTGGCCACTGACGTGGCGTGTGCTACTGCGACGCATCGGGGTTTGAAGGAATGTCCAAATACCTGGCGGCCATCCGGGTCAACCCATCGTACGCTCCGGCCTACTACAACATCGCCGTCATCTACTCCGAGCTCAACCGCTACGAGGAGGTGCCGCCCCTCCCACTCATGTGCCTGCGTTTGAAAAAACACACACACCACACACACACACACACAAACACCACTGGCGTAACAACTGATTGGGGTCCAACGCCACCACAACCAACCGCACGTGCAGGCGCTGCAATACTACAACGCAGCCATCCAGCACAACAAGTTCTACGTGGAGGCCTATTGCAACGTGGGGGTGATCTACAAGAACGTGGGCCAGCTCGAGGCCGCCATCACCTTCTACGACAAGGTGCGTGCCTCAATGTCAAACCCACAGCTTTGGTGGGTGGGCGTTTTTTAACTCCGAATTCACGTATGGTGAACTCGTCCAGGCGCTCAGCATCAACCCCAACTTTGCAATTGCCAAGAGCAACATGGCGATCGCCCTGACCGACTACGGCACCTTCATCAAAAACCAGGGCAAGCGAGTGGTAAGCAATTACTATTTTTTATTATTTTTTTAAAACAAATCTATTTCTATCTATCTATTTCTCTATCTAACAGATTATTATGATAATGGCTTATAATATTCTTATCTTGGATTATGACGATTCATTTGGATATTTAGCTCCGAAGTTGGTAAGCTCAGTTAAGGCTTACGTAATGGCGGTTGGCGATCGTGCAGGAAGCAGTCCAGTACTACCAGAAGGCGCTCACCTACAACGTACAGTATGCCGACGCCTACTATAACCTCGGCGTGGCCTATGGCGAGATGGGCTCCTACGATAAAGGTGCTTACTTTTTCGTTCTTCTTCTTTCTTCGTTCTTTTTCGATGCTGATGGTTGCGCTGCAAACATGGTACCCGTTACCTTACCGACATCCAGCGGTCATCTGCTATGAGCTGGCGATCCACTTCAACCCGTTCTGCTGCGAGGCCTTCAACAACCTGGGCGTCATCTACAAGGACCGGGACAACCTCGAGAAGGCCATCGAGTGCTACCGATCCGCCTTGGGCATCAACCCGACCTTCTCCCAAACGCTGAACAACCTCGGCGTGGTATACACTGTACAGGGCAAGGTACACACGCAACACGCGCAACACGCCCCACCGCACACGACCAACGACAAGGCGTGGTCTCATTCAAATATTTTTCTTTATTTATTGAAAACTGAATAATCGACAGCTGGACGAAGCCTACGCGATCGTCAAGTCCGCCATCGATGTCAATCCGCAATACGCGGAGGCCTACAACAACCTGGGCGTGCTCTACCGGGACGAGGGCGAGATCAAGAAGGCCATCGCCTGCTACGATAAGTGCCTCGCCCTCAACACCCTCTCGCGCAACGCCTCCCAGAATCGCCTCCTCGCCATGAACTGTACCCAGAGCCCCCCCTCTCGCGCTCACCGCCGGCACCGGCTGATCGTGTTCTCTCTTTCTCTCGCTTTCTTCCCCCCCCCCGCGCGTGTTGTCCGCCATTCGTTCAGACCTGCCCGACGCCGACATTCAGACGATCTTCCAGGCACACAAGGAATGGGGCGAAGAGCGATGCAAGCACGTCGCCATCAGGTTGTTCCCCACTTCCAAATTTATTCGCTATCTAAACATACATTTCCGTATGTCCTATCTAATCTATCTAATCTATCCTGACGATCGGCTGGGGTTCTTCTTTTGTCGTGGCACCGAAAGGTATCGCAACGACCACCAACACAACCGGCTGATCAAGGTGGGCTACGTGTCGCCGGACTTCTTCACCCACAGTGTCTCCTACTTCATCGAGGGCATCCTCAGCCAGCACGACCGGTCTAAGTTCGTTGTCTATTGGTAACCCCTCCCACCCTCTGCCAGTACCCTGTGCGAGTGAGTCGTTATTCTAAACGACACGCACACGCCGCACACACACACACACGCACATTACACTCGGCACACTCATGCAGCTACTCGAACGTGGTCAAGGAAGACGCCAAGACGCAACGACTCAAGCAGCTGGCCCAGGTGTGGCGCGGCATCTACGGCAAGACCGCCGAAGAGGTTTGACCACCATCTCTTCTATTTCTAGCAAAAAGACTATTAATTTCTTGCCTTTGTCCCAAACCAAACATCAGGCTGCGGACATGATCATGGCCGACGAGATCGACATTCTCGTCGACCTGACCGGCCACACTGCTGGCAACCGCCTCGACGTCATGGCCCTCAAGCCCGCCCCCGTGCAGGTGCTCACTTCCCCGCCTGGCTCTCCATTCTGCTGTTCCCCCCCCCTCACATTTGCTGACCATGCATCGACACGACACGACCAACGACACTTCAGGTGACATACATCGGGTACCCGAACACCACGGGGCTGCCGACCATCGACTACCGGTTCGCCGACGCCGTGACGGACCCGCTCGACTCGCAGCAGCGGTACGTCGAGGAGCTCGTGCGGCTCCCCCACTGCTTCCTGTGCTACACTCCGTCCCCCGACGCCGGCCCGGTACTCCAGCTCCCTTTCTCCTTTCCTTTGACACGTAACACACGCGACGTGCACGACACGACACGACACGACACACAGCGGAACTGACGATGCATTATTTGCATTTCTCGTGTGAATTTAAGGTGGCGCCTGCGCCCTGCACCAAGAACGGCTACATCACCTTCGGTTCCTTCAACAATCTGGCCAAGGTTCACCCTTCCCCGGTGCTTCTGTTGTGCGGCGCACTGTTACATTCATTCCTCTGCATATCTTCTGACACCACGGGCAACGACTCGCTGCGCTGCAGATCAACAAACATGTGATTAAGCTTTGGGCGCAAGTTTTGCTTCGAGTTCCTAAGTCGGTTCGTCCCCCCCTTTCAAGGGTATTGCACGGTGCGGGTGGCTCGTGTGGGCTGACTCTCCGAGTGGTGTGGTGTGGTGTGGTGGTTGGGCTACCAACCACAGAGGATGGTGATCAAGTGCAAGCCGTTCGCGTGCGACACGATCCGCAACAATTTTCTCCGGCGGCTGCAGGACGAAGGGATCGAGCCCGCCAGAGTGGACCTGCTCGCGCTTATTCCGCTGAACCACGACCACCTCCAGGCCTACAGCTACATGGACATCTCCCTCGACACCTTCCCCTACGCCGGTATGACCACTTCGTGCCCCCCCCCCTTCATTCTTCGTTCTTTTCTTCGTTCTTCGTTCTTTTATTCGTTCTTTCCTTCGTGTTGACGTTCACCGGCGGGCTCAGGGACCACGACGACGTGCGAGGCGCTGTGGATGGGTGTGCCCGTGATCACGCTCACCGGCGACAATCACGCCCACAACGTGGGCGCCACAATTCTCCAGCAAGTGGGGCACGAAGAGCTCATCGCCCGCACCAAGGAGTCCTACGTCCAGGCCGCCCTGCGCCTCGCCTCCGACGTCCAACGACTGCACGCCATCCGCAGGTATCGCATCGCCATCGTCAGCATGTATGGGTCACGTTCACGATCGTGTATCGTGTTGTGTGTCGTTCCGTGTGTGTTGCACAGCTCGCTGCGAGAGAAGATGCAGAGTTCTTATTTATGCAACCCACGCGAGTTCACCCGCAACCTGGAGGACACCTACAGCCGGCTCTGGCGCAAGCACTGCCTCCAGCACGTCGGTACCACCATCTTTGTCTTACCCCTCCCCCCCACCTTCACGGTGGACCTCTGGATAGGCGGCCGCGCGGCACTGCTGAACTCACTCGCCGCCCGCCGCCTGCAGAGCTGTCCGCTGTCGACAACCAGGGCCAGCCGGCACCGAGCAGCGAGCCGAACACGACCACAGGGCCGGCCAAGAAAGTCAAGATCACCACGGGTACCCCCTCCTTGCCACACTCTTAAGAGGTTTGGTTGTGGCTGTTGGTTCGTCAGCTTACGCCAGGCTCTTTCCTGGTTCCCCTCTCTATAGAAGGCACCGAACTAGACGGCGGCGGCGGCGCTGCGGCTGCAGAAAACGGAAGCCACCGCGGCCCCGCTTATGTTCACCCTGCCCGCTCTCCGTTCTGAGCGCCCCAACCAAAAAGAAAAAACACAAAAAAAACAACAAAAAAACGTCTTTTTCCATTTCCTGGAAATTTGGAAAGAAAGGCAAAGAAACACATAATTAGCATAATATTATTATATATTTTGTGTACGGCGAGAGATGGGACGAGGAGGCAAAGGGGGCAGAGGTGGCGGAGGGGGACAGGGAAAGAAGGGAGGGGGAGGAGCCGGGGCTGGACGAGGCGGAGGTGGAAGCGCTACGCGAAAGTGCCGGGGGTGCGGCAGGCCCCTGCGCGAATGCAATTCGCATCCATGCGCCACCAAAATCCTGTCCCGACACACCCCCACCATGCATGGACCCCTTTACTTTGACCCCCCGCCTGGGTAACAATCCTCTCGCCATCATGTGCTTATTACTCCATTGTTGTCGCCCCACGTCATCAAGACATGGTGCACTACTAAGCTCTGGATCCTTGGGAACACTCGTCCACAACCAGGTGGGTGAGCGAGCAGCAATATCTACCGGACCCTTATCATGGCGGGCACCACCACCATCAGCAGCTGCACCACCACCACCAGGTCACCACGGAAGAAGTCGAGCTGCCGACCAACCGCTTTGCCGCCCTCCTTCTCGAGTACGTTCTTCTCTCGGTCGCCCAACATGTGAAAAAGCTAATGTGTGGTGTGTGTGCGGTGTGTGCGGTGTGTGCGGTGTGTGCGGTGTGTGCGTGTGTGTGTGCGCGCGATCGTGCGGTGTGGGCGGTGTAGCGAGGGCAACGGAGACCATTCAGAGGGTGGCGGGGAGGAGGGCCAGGGTCGCCCGCGGCGCCTGACGGCCGACTTCCAGAAGTTCGAGCAGCACAACCGCCTGCGGATGGACGACGCCATCCGGCGCGGCCTCCTCTTCGGCAAAGTGCACACGGCCGAGGTGCGCGACCACTCCCCCGCGGGCTTCATCGTCGACGTCGAAGTCGCCGACGCCGACGCCGCCTTCTCTTCCACCTCATCGTCTACCACCACCGCCTCGTCGTCGAGCGACGACACCGACGAGGCCGAGAGCGACGGAGCCGCCGCCGCCTCGTCTCATGGTAACGCCCGCGTCTGTTCTCTCGATCGGTGCGCGGAGGCCGTGGTGTGCTGATCTTTTTTTATTTTTTTATTTCTTTTTTTTGTTTCATTTCAATCAACTTTGGTCGGTGGCCACGTTGCAGCGATCAAGATTCGGGGCGTGGTGAAGTGGCACAAGCCCACCATCGCGTGCTGGCCGTCTGTCGAGGAGAGGGTGCGAGGTACGTCGCGTTTTTAAAACACTCCCGCACGCTCGCTCTTTCTGCGATTCCACACGCCTCTAGCAGGCGACTGACCGCACCCGACGCTATACACACACACACACACACACCACACACACGCATTCCAGTCGCCGCAAAGCGGGTGCCTGTCGGGTCACGATTTGGAGTCTACTCAGGCGGCATCTGCGACTACTCGGGTATGCCCCAACGTTTGTTTTATTTTTATTTTTAATGAAAACGCCCGTATATATTGTTATTCACACGCCAACACACACACACACACACCACGACACACT
>NW_004457379.1:0-11265 GCF_000313135.1 Acanthamoeba castellanii str. Neff
GAGAGATCTAGGACTTCTTAACAGCACACACAATGGACGGAGGCTGGTTCAAGAAAAAGGTGGGGGCTGTCTCAGCCCGATTCACCTCTTCTCCAGGAAATGACACACCCATCTCGGCCCCCATTTCCTTCCGCCAAGAGTACCACGTAGGCTTCAACAAAGAGACGGGCAAGTTCGAGGTACTACACCTTCCTCCCATGGTTTGCCAGTTCCTTCCATTCTCTCGAATCCACTACGCTTTCAATTGAACGAATTATGTCAATTTATTATTTGGGGGGGGGGGCTCTCAATGGCACTCCTGCCCATTCGAATTATCATGCTATAAGGATTATTATTTTGATAGTGTTGGATTGGAGGTGAAGATGGCTAAGGATGTGACGTGGGGTGTGTGTGTGCACAGGGTAATTTGCCCAAGGAATGGGTGACGCGACTGGCCGC
This sequence comes from Acanthamoeba castellanii str. Neff, assembly GCF_000313135.1. Lineage (NCBI taxonomy): Eukaryota > Discosea > Longamoebia > Acanthamoebidae > Acanthamoeba > Acanthamoeba castellanii. The sequence continues at coordinate 439 of NW_004457379.1, forward strand.
GTCAGGCATCACGCAGGAACAGATGCAGGAGGACACGACCACCCTAGCCGCGGTGATCCAATTCCACGATCACCTTCTCGGCCGCGAGGATGAACAACCCAGCCCTCCCACAAGTACCGCCCCTCTGCCTTTTTTTTGATTTTATCTTTATTAGGACAATTTCGAATTATAATTCTAATATCATCATTTTTCGCTCCCGGCAACGCGCCCAGACAACCCACACCCGCTGCACTCAAGCGCGAGCTCGGGCGCGCAACGCTACGAGCCGGGAGGCGGCCGGGGCCATGCGCGGACGCTGTCGGGGTCGGCCACGGCCGGTTCCAAGGTGGCGCGATCGCCCTATCGCACGCCCATCCCCGCCAAACCCCTCCCGCCCCCGCCCGGTTCGTCCATCGGCGGTTCAGCTCCCGCCTCTCCCGCCTCCTTCTCGCCCGCCGCCTCGCCGCGCTCCTCTCCCACCGGCAGTGCCATCCAATCTCCTCCCATCCCCGCCAGCGGACTCCAAAAGGTTCGTCTTCTCTTTCTCCCTCCCCCCCTCTCTCTCTCTTCGTTCTTTCGTTTTTGCCGATTGCGCTGAGCAACCTTGGTCTAACCTGACGTCGTCTTCGCTCTTTGTTCTATTTCTCTTTCGTTCTTTTTCTGTCGCTTTCTTTCTTTCTTTCTTCTTCTTTCTCCGCACCTTCAGCCTTCATATATCGCGGCGGGCCGCGGCGGCGGACTCAGCGGGAGCGGAGGCGGGCAGCGACTATCCTATCGGGCACCGCTGCCCTCGGCTCCCGGCTCGGGTGGTCCACCCGGCTCGGCGCCCATGCGGCCACCGCCACCGACCGGCCGCGGCAGGGGCGGTGCGCCGCCCATGCCCCAGCAGCTGCCCAAGCCCTCGTTCCAGGCGCCGCCGATCCCCTGCCACCAGCCTCACCCCGTCGGCGCACCGCGGGAGGAGGACGGCCCGAGCGACAACGGCCACAACGGAAGTGGCGGCGGTTCGATGGAAGCGCTGCCCACCCTCGGACCCGACGTCGACGTCGAGGACCTGGTGTCGCACGAGGACCCGCTCACCCTCTACTCGGGCATGCAGCTTCTTGGGCAAGGGTACTCTCCAACCCTGTCGTGTGTGCGTGTGCGTGTCTTGTCGTGCCACGTGTGCGGTTGTGTGTGTGTGTGTGTGTGTGTGTGTGTGTGTGTGTGTGTGTGTGTGTGTGTGTGTGTGTGTGTGTGTGTGGTGCTGAGACAAATGTGATGCGTGCAGAGCGTCCGGAGCGGTCTACAGTGCCACGGATTCGCGAAATGGCAAGCTGGTGGCGATCAAACAGATGGTGATGGCCAAGCAGATCAAGCGGGAGATCCTGGTGAACGAGATCCGAATCATGAGCGAAAGCCGTCACCCCGCCATCGTACAATATATTGACAGGTACGCATCCACCACCACCACCACCCCACCCCACCACCACCGCGAGCGCCGTGCGCTGACGCCGACTGCTCGATACTGCCGCGGTTGCTGACGTGGCGATGTCTCGTTTGTGTCGGCACAGTTACATTGTTGGCGGTTCGTTGTGGGTGGTGATGGAGCTCGTCGAGGGAGGATCGCTCACCGAGATCATCGAAAACATCCGCCACGAGGTGCGAGAGGACCACATGGCCGCCATCTGCAAGGCCACGCTCGAGGTACTCTCTCACTCCTCATTCCAAACATTCTTCTCGCGAGTGCGCTCACACGCCACACGCCACACGCACACGCACACAATGTAGGGTTTGCATTATCTGCATACGCGCCCGCATCCGATCATCCACCGCGACATCAAGTCGGACAACATCCTGGTGGGCCTCGACGGCGCGGTCAAGATCACGGACTTTGGCTACGGCGCGCAGCTGGGCGGCGGATTCGCCGACGAGAGAATCTCCGTCGTGGGCACCACCTACTGGATGGCCCCCGAGGTCGTCACCGGCAAGAAATACAAGGTGAACCCCATGCGCGCGTGTTGTGTTGAATTCACACACTTACGCACACCACCGCACACGCACACATGAAACACACACACACACACACACACACACACACACACACACACACACACACGAAACATAAACAGACGAACGTGGACGTGTGGTCGCTCGGCATTATGGCGCTGGAGATGGTGGAGGGCGAACCGCCCTACATGGGCGAGCCGATGCTCAAGGCGCTCTACATGATCGCCAAGGAGGGCAGGCCGGCGTTCAAGAACCCCGGCGGCATGTCCCCCGACCTCAAGGACTTCATTGAACAGTGTACCATTATGGATCCCGTCGACCGCCCCTCCGCCGCCCAGATGCTCCAGGTACCACGCGTGTGTGTCGTGTGTGTTGCGCGCGTGTGTTGTGTGTCGTGTTCGTGCGCTGATGTGTGTTGCGTGTGTGCGGCGGACAGCATCCATTTTTGCGGCGAGCGTGCAGGCAGGACCAGCTCGTGCCGCTGGTCATCTCGAACAAGAAGAAGAAGGATGCCGAGGCCTCGATCCACGCGGCCTTCCTCATCTAAGTTTCGTGCACGCCTGGCCCCAAAAAGAACGAAGAATGAAAGAAAGAAGAGAGTTTCACATTGTAATTTCTCAACAGCGAAGAGCGAAGAGACATCCACAAATATTAAAATATATCAAATGAAAATGAGGGTGTAAATAAACAACAATCTTGTCTCCACCATTCCTGCGTTCTTCTGCATCTTAGTTCACTCAAAAGGCGCGGGATGTAAATAATAAAATAATAACAAACAAAAAAAAAGGGTGAAAGATTAAATAAATGGAAAGCGAAGAGGCGCGAAGAGATGGGGGCGGTCCTCCCATCTATCGTTCGGCGACGGTTCACTTCAAGCTGCCTGACGAGATCGCCCAACGCATCTTGTCCTGGAGCCAGGCTCACATTCCCGACGATTGGCTCTTCGATCCCGCCTCTCTCAATGCTCCATCTCCATCTCCATCTTCCGGTTCATCAAAGAAGCCCATCAAGAACAAAAAGCAAGCTGTGCCAGTTCACGACAAGAAGAATAAGAAGATGACCGCTGGTGCGATGTCGTCCGTGTTCCTGCCGCCGTGCATGCGCGTCACCGAACCGCATGTGACCATCCTGGGCGGCCTGCGCGAGGTCGACTTCGAAGCCATCCGGCGCGACCTGCAGTCCGACGACCAGCCCGACCACTTCGACCTCCAGTTCGGCCGCGTCGCGATCTGGAACAGGCACACCACCCCGTGCGTGTCGTGCCGTGCCATGCAGTCGTGTGTGTGTGTCGTACGTGTGACCATGCGTGTCGTGTTGTGTGTGTCGCGTGTGTCGTGTGTGTGTGTGTCGTGTGTGTCATACCAAGCGCTTACAATGACACGCACGCGCGCACACAGTGGGTACTACGCGGTGGTGGTGGTGAATGTGGCGGCGACGAAGCCGATGAACGATCTGTTCCGGCGGCTGGGGCGGCACCCGACGCAGTCGACGTCGGACAAGGGCCGGAACAACTACAAGCCGCACCTCACGATCGCCTACATCCGCAAGGACAAGGCCGAGGCCCTCCTCCACTCGCTACGCGCCATCAACAACAAGAAGAAGAGCGGTGACTACAACAAGACAGCAACGACGGCTGAGAGGAAAAAGATGAACAAGGAAACAGAGGAGGAGGAGAAAGAGGGATGGAGTGATGAGGTTCGATGGAAGAGAGAAGGTGGTGGTGGAGGGGGAATTGAGTTCATGTTGAATGAAACATGTGTGGTGGACAGTTTTGAGTTTGGGTGGCGTGATGGCACCACCACACTAATTCCAAGAATACCCTAAACCCACGCCAGGGACCACAATCCTTTTTTTACTTGTTTGTCACACGCTTGTTAAACAGCCAACTGGTGAGGGGTACATGGGCCACAGACAAGCTGAGGCTGGTTGAATGGATAGTTGAGAAGGCGCTGTTGGGTGAGACAGCTTGCGCAGAAGATGCCACCACACACGCGGCAGTGATGTCGCCTGTTCAACAACAAGCCAAACGCCTTTGCGCAGCCCTGGCACTCAGCACACTACATCAAATCGAAACAACCACATACAATGTGTTAGTCACACACTCAAGCATGTTTGAACATAGATCATGCCACGTACTTCTTCGTCTGGAACCCAACGCATGTGCGGCTCTGGTTGGTCGCTGCTCGGTGCGGTGCGCGTCTCTCTGCTGTACATGTCGAGCCACTTGGCCGCCACCCGCACGCCGTCCTCTTCTTCCGAGCGAAGCACCTCCCCCAATCGGGCGGCCTTGTGTTTGATGTCTGGGCCGAGGAACCAAGTGTGAGTGCGCAGACGTGTGTGTGCGGTCGTGTGCGGCAGTGCATGTGCGTTGGACGAACCATCAGAGGCGGTAGCGACGATCTGAGCTTCGAGCGATTCCTGCGTCATCTCCTTCAGCGGCACCACCTCCGGCGGACCCACGCCCAGCTCGGCCAGCTACAATCAACGTGCGTGCCTCCATTCGGTCAAAATGGGAGGCTGGCCAAGAGAGGCGTCACACTGTACCCTGTGCGCCCAAAAGGGCTGGTCACCGAAGAAGGGAAATATGATCGTGGGAATGCCGGCCCGTAGACTAGCAGCCGTGGTCCCAGCGCCTCCGTGGTGGATCGCCTAACATCACATCCCATGTGTGAAGTGGGTTGGGTGTGTGTGGTGTGTGGTGTGTGTGGTGTGTGTCTAATTGATGATGGTGGCGGTACGATGGAGCAGCGAGGGAAGAGCAGTTCGTGGGGCACGTCTTTGACAAGGAGCACGTGGGGGTGGCCCTGCGTGGCCTCGTGGAAGCCCTCCTTGGACCACCCGCTGCACAGGATGCCCCGCATGCCCAGGCGCTCCAGCGCAGCCACGAATTGAGTGGCGGTCGCCCGGGCGTCCTTGAGCGGCATCGACCCGAAGCCCATGTACACCGGCGGAGCGCCCGCGCTCAAAAAGTCTTCAACTTCCTGAACACGACACGACACGACACGACATGACACGACAAGACACGAGACGAGACGAGACGAGACGAGACGACACGCGCGTAATGATGAGACTTGAATATGTGAGCGGTGGTGGCGACATGATACCTCCGGAAGCTGTTGGTCGGATGAGGGCCGTATGGTCCAGTAGCCGGTGACCCTCACGAACTCGGGCCAGTCATGCGCGCGCGGAGCTACCTGGTGGTACCCACCATCGAGATGAGACGACACGAGACACGACACATGGGTGAGTGCGCGAATGACACGATGCAGTGCTTGTGCAGAAAACGGACCTCTTCGCTGTAGAAGCATAGCATGGGCGCGGCGTCCATGTGGTAGGACTTCTGCGGCGGCAGCTCCAGCTCCTTGCGGAACTTGTTGATCATCGGCCCCCCCGTAAGAGCCCAACCAGCTGAGCGCGTCGCGGTGACATCAGGTGAGTGACATTGACGCGGGTGTCGTTTCACGTGTGTCGTGCCATGCGTGGGTGCCTTGCGAGTGGGTGGGGGGGAAGGTACTCTTAAAGACGAGCCAGTGGAGCATCAGGTTGAAGACGCCGACCGAAAAGGGCTTGGCCCGGACCGTCACCAGGGCGTACTCGCGCGACGGGTACAACGGGATGGAAGCACCAATCACCAACGGGCGCCTCAACTTCTGCGCAATCGCCAAACCCTGCGTGTGTGCGTACGTGCGTGCGTGTGCGGTCGTGCGTGTGCGTGTGTGCGGCCGTGCGTTGAATTGCTGATGCACCAATAATGCAGTGGTGCGTACCTCGCTGATGGAGACGGCGCTGGCCAGAATCAGGTCGGGGCGGTAGTCGTCCGCCGCGGCCCAGCTCAGGCGGTAGTTGATCTCGGCCACCTTCTTCGTCTCCTCGAGAAGAATGTTGGCCATGTCCATCATACCTGCGGGCCGCCCGAGACTGAGCCGACAGACGACAGAGAGAAGAGAGGGGGAAGGTGGTGCGCACCTCCCTCGTAGGCGGCCTTGACGAACTGGTCCGAGTGCAGAATGGCGCCCGGGTCGCCTTCCAAGGGGTACAGCCGCACCGTTCCGGCCGTGTGCTCCTGTGCGCATAGCAACAAGCCAAACAATTTGTTACAAGGGAAGCCGAGATATGGTCAAAGACGATGCCAGCTGATGGGTGGAAGTGAGTGAAAGTGGCCAACCTCGACAAAGCTGGCGAAGCATCCGTGTGTAGCGATGGCCACATCCCACTTGTCCTCCTTTTGGAGCTCGAGCGCTGGAGGACCACACCATGGTGTTTAGTGACTTTTTTCAAATTTACCAAAAACAACATTCCAGCACCACTAAGGAATGCAACTAACAAGAGGGTGGTTGAGGCGAACCGAGAGCCAGGAACGGCTGCACGTCGCCGCGCGTGCCCGTGGTGATCATGAGCAGCTTCTTCTTCCTCTTCGTCGCATTCGTCGTGGCACCAGTTTCTTTGTCCTCTCGTGGTGGCTCCTCGGCTTCTTCTTCGTCCAATTCGGCGGGCGCTCGCGACTTACCCTTCTCCTCCCGGCTGGCCGCGGCCGCATGCTTTTCGTCCTCCTGCATGTTGTTGCCGAACAGTGTGGCAGCGCGCCTCTTTGTGAATGACCACCAGAAACTTCTGACGAACTTCTACTCATTTGATCTGCTGACGTTAGCGCACCCTTTAACCATCACTTGAAAGGGTTGCTGACGTCAGCCGATCTTCACTTCACCCACTCCCACTCCAACAAACTTCGCCCCCTGACGCTGTGCACAAACACCCAAGCAAGCAAGTGGAGAGATGGAAGACAAGCAACAGGTGGCAACGGAAGCCTCAGCGGCGGTCGACGAGCTGCAGGCCAAGCTCAAGGCGCAGGAGGACGAGCTGGCCAAGCTGCGCCAGCTCAACGAGCTGCTACTCGAGCGCATGAACAAGAAGGACAAGCGCTCCATCAAGTCGCTGACCTCTGCCACTGCCGGCATCGATGGCGCCGCGGACCAGCAGGAGTACGAGGCGTTCGACGTCAAGAAGGTGCCGGTGCGTCACCGAGAGACGAACGAGATCATCGACCACGACCACATCGTCACCGTCAAGGACGCCCAGCTCATCCAGTACCTGCGCAATTGGGTGGTACGTCAGCCAAACAATTAATGTTATTTTAACTTCAGTTTTTGGTTTCAGTGAAACCGATTTCATTTTATTTCTTTATATTTTATTTCTTTATGCTGACTTGGCATTGTGTCGTGGGGGGCCGCAGCATGTGGACTCGCTGTACGCGGAGCCGCCCACGGCCAAGGCCGACGAGCTGTTCCAGGCCAGGTACGCGGCGGCCCGGGGCTGCCATTGCATAGCAACAAGAAGAAGCTTTGTAAACTGGTGTGTTGCACAGGAACCAACTGAAGCAGCTGGTCCAACTGGAGAACGTGGCCGAATTGCAGGGGTTCCTGGACACCCTGTATGGCGACATGGTCAAGCGCTACGACAACATGCTGGCCGAGGTGCGTGCCTCGCTCACATCGATGATGTTTGTCTGTTTTTTATATAAGCTCACACGATTTGTTTGGTGGTGGGGTGAGGCAGGGTGTGATCAGCTACCGCGCCCTGTGGTACCTGTTCACCAAGGGCAAGAAGGTGGTCGGCAAGACCGACACCAACTTCTCGGTCGGCGCCGGTACACCCACATGCTCAACCACCAAGCTTGCCCACAACCTGAGGTCTGACTATAATCATCTTCTCCCTCTCAGAGATCGTGTCGTCGCAGTACCGCGGCGGCATCTTTCCCAGCTTCGAAGTCAACGGCTCCGTCATCAAGGCCAACGGCAAGGAGGTGAGCGGGGTGGTCGCCGGTTTTAAGTGAATCTGTTGCTGACGTCATCACACGTGTCACGCGTGTCGTTGTTAGTTCTACACCACGTCGCAGTCGTTCCGCGTGCTGCCCTATGTCGGCACCCGGAAGCTGGAGGACCTGCCCCTGCGCCTCCTCGACGAGAAGACCGAAGCAACCATCACCGCGCGCGGCCGCAAGGTGCCCTCCACCGATCATCATCGGTCTTCGCCACCCACATCTTCATCAATAACACGCACACGCACACGCGCCACCGCACACGCATACGCACACAGTTTGCGCGACTGGCGGTGGGTGTGCACTACCAGACCTACAAGGGCTACGTGGCCCAGAAGGAGGGCTGGTGGGGCTACCAGCTCTACAAGGCCGATGGGCGCTGCATGCTCGACGGCGTGAGTTTCAACCGGCTCAACCCCAACTCGCGCTCGGCCGACCTGGGCGGACTCAACCAGGACCAGTACAATCAGCAGACCAACAGCTTCGAGGCCATCCCCGACGAGAAGCTGTTCATGGTGCTGAGCTCAGCCGCCACCTTAACCGCCACCCTCCACCCCATGCACCCCACAACCTTAAATTGACCACTGCTTGTGATGTGTAGGCGTGGCCCACGATTCTCGGGTTCAGCTTCAGTGCCAAGAAGTGGGGCGAGTTCAGCGTGGCTGAGCTCGACGAAGTCAAGTTCGACGACCAGGCCTTCCACAAGTAAGTGTCGTGTGTCGTGCCGCTGTGTGCGTGTGTCGTGCCGTGCGTTGTGTGTCGTTTTGCTCACACATGCACGTGGTGCGTTTTGGCCAGGCTGGTGCTGCCGGAGGAGAAGAAGGTGTTGATCAGGTCGCTGGTGGAGAACAGTGCCGATTTCTCGGACATCATCAGCGGCAAGGGCGGCGGCTGCATTTTCCTCCTCCACGGAAGCCCTGGCGTTGGCAAGGTACGTACCACCATAGCACGACACACGAGACACGACACACGACACGACACACGACACACGACACACGACACACGACACACGACACACGCACACCACACCACCACACACGCACCATAGCACACGCACACAACGCTTGCTAACGGGTCAAGCGACGCAACAGACGTTGACGGCAGAGTCGGTGGCCGAGCTGCTGCACAGGCCGCTGTACTCGGTGAGCGTGGGCGAGCTGGGCACGGACACCAACGAACTCGAAAAGAAGCTCACCGAGATCCTCGAGGTCTCGAGCTCGTGGAACGCCGTCATCTTGCTCGACGAGGCTGACGTCTGTACGCCTGCCCTGCTGATCGTGCACGACCCACGCGCAACACGCGCAACACGACACACGACACGACACACGCAACACGCACAACACTGACGCACCGGTGCGTGGTCGGACTGCAGTCCTGGAGAAGCGGACGGAGAACGACGTGAAGAGGAATGCGATGGTGGGCATCTTCCTGCGCCTGCTCGAGTACCACCAGGGCGTGCTTTTCCTCACCACCAACCGCGTCAAGTGCTTCGGTACTCTCCCCCTACTCTCTTTCTAGAATATTATTATAATATTGCAATAGAATGCTAGATTACATGGAATTATAAGACTCTTTTCGACCGAAAGGCCACACGCCAATGATGATAACAAAAAAACAACAGACAAGGCGTTCCACTCGCGCATCAGTGTTGCCATCAAGTACGAGGATCTGGGCGTGGACTCGCGCACGCAGATCTGGACCACCCTGCTCCAGGTGGCCAACATCAGCGGCATCGACCCCGCCGAGCTCTGCGTTTACGACATCAATGGGTGCGTCCTCTATCCGTTAGCTATGATCAATTATCAACACTGTTGCTAGTCTTACTCTCTGTTCGGGTATCATGAATGATGTGCGCAGGCGACAGATCAGGACGATCATCCGCTTGGCGCTGGCGCTGGCCAAGACCGAGGGTGTGCCGGTGAACAAGACCCACCTCGAGCGCACCATCAAGGTCGCCCTCCAGTTCGCTGCCGACCTCGAGAAGGCCTTCGAGTAGTCCTACTTTAAAAGTGAATTTTCTATAACTATTGGAGCTAGCCAATCCCAGCATAAGAAAGTCCACCAGCCCAGGCACCACCAGACATCAAAGTGAAATCCTCAGCTTATGCTTCCTTCTTGTTCTGAGCAAGAACATGCATTTTATTTATTTCTTTTTTTCAAGGAGCCTGCTTGAGAGGCGCACTGGAGGCCACCTGTGCTCTAGGCAAGGGGACTTCCTTCCATGAGGTGTTGGAGTGGTAGCTGTTCTTGCTTGTAAGCACACCTCTGGAAGCAACCTCCAACAGTCCCACATCTGCATAGAACTTGCCCACAGTGGCCATGTAGGGAACAACCAATGAACTGTGCATGGTGGTGATGGTCATCTCCTGTGCAGTCTGCTGCTTGATAGTTGTGGTCTCCTCCATGCAGATGTCCCATGCAAACTTGTAGGTCTGTAGTTCAGCCCACAGCAGTAGGGATGCAACATCCTGTCAGAGCTGGAGGGGAACAGACTAGGAATTAAACACCACCTTAACAATCCTGGGCTTGCAGACACCCACCTTAGCTTCTACCAGCCACACTGTCCTACACAAACCCAATTCAATTCAGCTCAGCTTGCCATCATGCTGGAGGATGAATGAACTGCAGATATCACATGCACACCATCATCACATGGCTGGAAGCATCACTGCACACTGCCAAGTCTGTCAGGTGAGCACTCAAAGGTGGCACATCATCCACCACTGTTGCTGTCAGGGTTCTAGTCAGCTTCATCATCATCATCCTTTCTTACTACCATAAGAGCAGGCATTGGCCATTGGCACTGCACCAAACACATACCATGCTTGCTGGAGCATTTGTCACAGGCCTAAAACAACAATGGCCTGGTGGTATGCATGCATTTGTCAAAGGTTTGCTAGCAGTGTTGACAGCATGACACTCCAACACAAACATGCAACCCAAGGTGGCACACTGGCCTACATGGGCACCAGCATGCTGCACACTATCAGCACATGCTGCAGGCGACCCCAACACACACTGCTCTCAAGGTCAGTGCACACTGG
>NW_004457378.1:0-170 GCF_000313135.1 Acanthamoeba castellanii str. Neff
GGCGAGAATCGGTTGGCGGACTGCAGCTCCCCGGTGATCTCGTCGGCCCAGTTTCGGGCGATGCTGGAGCTGTGCCACATCGTGCTGCCGGCTGACTCGCTTAGGGAGCGCCGGCGCAAGACGAGGCAGGTCCGGGACCACCTGCACGCGATGGGCTCCGCCTTCTGGTT
>NW_004457378.1:3257-3521 GCF_000313135.1 Acanthamoeba castellanii str. Neff
TGCGTGTCGTGTGTGCTGTGCGTGTCGTGCGTGTCAATTTACTGAGGAGACTATCGGCTCAGGTCAAAGCTCCGAGAGTATCCCAGCTGGAAAGGGGCGGAGGCCGACTGGAAAGCGAGGATCTTGAGTGTTGCGTCTGCCTGCCTCAACCACAACGTACGCCTCGTGTACACTGGCCAAAGTTGCGCCACTAATCAATCACTCACCACTCTTCTCCGGGACAGAACGTCGCCATCTCCTTTGGGTGGGTCTACGAAGAGTTGG
>NW_004457378.1:7161-8384 GCF_000313135.1 Acanthamoeba castellanii str. Neff
CAGGAAACATTGACGGGCTTCAAATCGGCTGGGCAGTGTGGCCGCGGACCTCACGTCCAAGGGCTATCACTTCCTCTACGCCTTTGAAGAGGCCATCGGTTTCATGGTCGGTGACGTGTGCCGCGACAAGGTGCGGTTTCTTTGATCTCTCCTGACCCCTGTGCCACCTTAATCTCTTGGCTTATGTTATGATCGCAGGACGGTGTGCGTGCTGCAGCGGTCTTTGCCGAAATGGCCGTCGAACTGTACTCTCAGCGCAGCACGGTCGTCCGTACTCTCCACTCGCTCTACGAGGTACGGCGAACCCTCACTCACCCTGCGTATCTTTTCCACTCAGCTCGCGCGTAGAGCCGGGCCTAACTTCTTGATACTGTGTGAACACGGACACGCGCGCACAGAAATACGGTTACTACGCCACCAACAACCGCTACTTTTTCTGCTACGACCCGGCATTGATGGAAACCATCTTCGGGCGCATTCGCAACAATGGCCAATACAGCGAGGCCTGCGGACCCTACAAGATCAAAAACATTCGAGACCTTACCACCGGTTCGCTACCCCATCTATTGATGACCGAGAGAGGAGAGAGGAGAGATATGGATGTAGTGGTGGGGCACACTGCGGGAGTACAACGCTAACGGTTCTGTTGTGCGCCTGTAGGCTACGACAGCTCTCGGCCAGACAAGAAGGCGATTCTGCCCACGTCTTCTTCGACGCACATGATCACCTTTTTCTTTGAGAACGGGTGCGTGGCTACGCTGCGAGGCAGTGGTACTGGTACGGTCGCTCCCCTTCCCCTCTTTACCCCTGAGGTCTCCCGCTCATTTCTCCCTCTCAACCTCCTCTCTCTATTCTCTCCTGCAGAGCCAAAGCTCAAGTATTACATCGAGCATCACGGTCCTTATGGGTATGTTTCTTTGCACCTGGGTGATGCGTCACGCAAGTGAGGGGACCATTTTGTCTGAATTTTGCTTTTTCACACACAGGGACAGCGCGGGCATCGACAGGGAGCTTGCGGACATTTCGCACCACATCATCGAGCAGTTCCTGGCCCCGACCAAGAACGGCCTGGCTGCCCCCGCTGAGTAGCTATGCCACCGTGGCCTCAGCCCGAACTTGTGTTTGTGGCAGTGGTCCCCTGCGGCGAAGTGAACAACTTACTTTTTTTAAACGCGGCCTTCAGTTGGTTGGTTACCTGTGGTTGTTGGTAGGTGATGTCGGGT
>NW_004457378.1:8764-9520 GCF_000313135.1 Acanthamoeba castellanii str. Neff
GGCAGGCACAAGGAGAGCTCGACATGGGGCTGCGCAGGCTTAACGAAGAAGCACCCGTAGCCAGGCGCGCTCGTCTTGCCGCTGCTTATGAGCGCCCCGCCACGGACCTGGCAGCCACAGCATCATCATCAACATCGTCGTCGTCTTCAACAACCAACAACTCGGTTCCCCCCTTACGAGAGGAAGAAGGCACAACCTACTGCTGCTGCAGCACCGCGTAACGCACAACCCCGCCCCCAAGCGGCCTCTCGGCAACTTCCACCGAATCGTGTAGCGGCACGTACTTCCTCTTCGATTGGGAGCTCCTACTTGCCCCCCCCCCAAAGTATGCACTCATGTCCCTCTACATCGACCAGCCTCCTGCAGTGAGTGGGGTGCAGGCGAAGCAGGGCAACGAGCGGCTCTTTAGGTGCCACTCGCAGGCCACCAACAAGCGGCGGCCGCTGCGTCTGCCCACTGCTGACTTCGCCGCGTTTCAGCGCAAGCTGACGGCTGAGTTCGGCACTAGTGAGGTGCAATTCGTCCTGGGCGGGATGCCAGTCGACATCACCAACGCGGATGACCTCCAGTTGGCCTTGGCCGAGTGCCCTCAGGGCGATCTGATCGAACTTAGCATCTTAGACGGCCCGCCGGCGCCCGCTGCCCTCACTCCGTCGCCCGGTCTCACGTCGGGAAGGGTACACCCACACTTCCGTACTTGTGTGCTCCAGCTCGCGCATCAAATCGCTCACCTTGCCTGGGCTGGACCTCCACAGG
>NW_004457378.1:11139-12871 GCF_000313135.1 Acanthamoeba castellanii str. Neff
CACCCACTTGCGCAAACCTAGGTTTCCGCGTGGCTATGAGCCCGACTTTAAGATGGAGGGCACGTACGTGATGGCCGAGTCCTCCGCCGCCTATTTCGAAGCCTACCGCCACGTACTTCTGGCACTCAAGAACATCATCGACGACGCGCTTCCGTTTCAGCGCTATCTGCTCCGCCTCTCCAACGAGATCAGGCCTCCGTCCTACTTCGACCAGGGTACCAGAGATTATTTATTATTGGCGTGGTGTGATCTCGACGCTAAAGTAATGGTGGGAGAGCAGAGAGTACGCTCGACTTTTCACTCCTCAAGCGAGGCTACGTCGAGCCCCCGCCTCCGAAGCAGCTCCCGGCCGGCCGGCGGCAGGATCGGGGCGACCCGCTCCCGGCCCGTAACCCGGCCAACAGCTGGCCGGTGCTGCAGCCCTGGCCGACCTTCGATTCTGGGCTGAACGAAAGCCAGCTCCAGGCCGTGCGACAGGCGCTGACCAACGAGCTGGCCCTGATCCAAGGGCCGCCCGGCACCGGCAAGGTACTCACCGTATCCGTGGCTTTTGTGTGCATATGCGCTGACGAGTCCTACTACTTTGATGGCCCGGGCCATCCACAAGACCTTTGTGGGTCTCAAGATCGCGCGCTTGCTGCTGCAAACCAGGCAGCGCACGGCACCGCCAATCCTGTGCGTTTGCTACACCAATCATGCTCTCGATCAGGTCAGTACTCTGTGGTTTGGCCGCTGCGGCCAGATAGAGCGAGGGAGCTAATCACTTGCCTTGCGCCCAGCAGTTCTTGGAGGGAATCTACAAGTTCGAGAAGAACGTCGTGCGCATCGGTGGCCGGTCGTCAAGCACGATTCTTGGAGAGCGCAACATCATGAAGCTGCAGCTGCCTTATGGTCATCGGCTGCTGGGTGCCCGGTGGAATATCAAGCGATCGTGCGTTGACCCCTCACCGCGGCTCGTCCTGCCAGTAACCCTAAGCGTTTCCTCACCGTCATGGTATACAGGCAAGACGAAGTGTCGCATGCTATCGTCCAGTGTTTGGAAAACCTGCGCAAGGAGAGGCTTTCCTTGAGCGACCTGAAGAAGGTGGCCTTCCCGCACCACCTCCGCTCCCTGTGCGAGGGCCGAGAGGAGGCTGACGAGGCCTCGTCGGCAATGCTGCTCGACCGCTGGCTGGAGCTGCCCAAGAAGAAGCGACGACAAAAAGGGAAGGGGAAGGCGAAGGTGAACGGGGCGGCGACGGCCCAGACTAATCGCTTCCAGCGACTGGCGGACCTGCAAGAAGACGTGGCGACGACGAAGAATGACAAGGGAAAGGAAAAGCTGGGCGACGAAAGTGAAGACGAAGACGAAGGTGAAGAAGAAGAAGGAGAAGAAGACTTCGTCGACGAGCAGCTACAGGAGGGCGCGGTGAGTATCGTCAACGTGCCTGGCGGCAATGAAGAAGAGGAAGAGGATGACGAAGCAGAAGAGGAGGGAGATGAAGAAGAGATCAGACAGATCGAAGAGGAGAGAGCCCTGCTCGAAGCCGGGGAGGCCGGCGGAAAGAAGGAGCCACAGGTGCAGGTGGTCAACTTCGCCGATCTCACCGAGGACGAGAAGATGCCGTCGCCGGCGCTGCTCGAGACGCTCGACTTGTGGAGCCTCCGCTACGAGGACCGCGCCCGGCTCCACTTCTTCTGGCTGCGGCTGTACAAAACCGAACTCAAGGAGGAGCTCATTGAGCTATGCCGC
>NW_004457378.1:13820-14776 GCF_000313135.1 Acanthamoeba castellanii str. Neff
AACACGATCGGCTTCTCCGGTCGTCCAACCGCGTGTGCGTGGCCCTGTCGCGGGCCAAGGATGGGGTTCTACTGCATCGGCAACGCGAAGCTGCTGCAGGACAACTCCCCCCTGTGGCGCCGGGTCATGGCGACTCTCCGAGACCAGGGCTGCGCCGGTGCTGCGCTCTCGCTCGCCTGCCAGAAGCACCCGCAGACCAACATCGGTACTGGCCTGCTCCACACCACGCCATCCACTACCAATTAACAAATTTTGAAATGCTGCCACTGCCAGTGGTGGCCAAGGCTGCGGACTTTGCGAAAGCCCCGATGGGCGGCTGCATGCTCAAGTGCGACTCGCGTTTGCCCTGCGGCCACGCCTGCACCCTGAAGTACGCCGCCGACAGTAGCACGGGTCTGGCGCGCACAACTCACAGCGTGGTGGTGGTGGGTGGTGGGGCCACAGCTGTCATCCGGATGACTCGCTGCATGAAGAGATCAAGTGCTATAGCAAGTGCGCCAAAAAACGGGAGTGTCAGCACGCCTGTCCGCTAAAGTGTTGGCAGGAGTGCGGCGACTGCCGCGTGCGAGTACTCAAGACGCTGCCCTGCGGACACACGACCAGCCAGCCGTGCTATCTCGCGCCGGAGCTATGCGTGTGCGACTATGCGTGCACCAAGGGCCTGCCGTGTGGCCACAACGCAGTCGTGCCTTGTCACCAGGCGTACGCCCACATTCCTCGCCAGCCATTCAACTCTGGTGGCTACTGACCCGAATTGTGCTGTGCGCGCGATTGACAATTTTTTCTTTCATCAGACCTGAGCTGGTGGTCTGCAAGGCGAAGTGCGAGGCAGTGTTGCCCTGCGGACACCCGTGTACGGGAACGTGCAGCTCGTGCGAGCAGGGCAGCAACCACGTCGCATGCACCAAGAAGTGCGAGCGGACACTCGTGTGCGGTAAGCCTTCAACTTGACGACA
>NW_004457377.1:0-842 GCF_000313135.1 Acanthamoeba castellanii str. Neff
AGCCGACGTCGGCAGGCGGCTTCGCCGTAGTGTCGACCACGGCCGGGTTGGTCCCGTCGAAGAGATCGGCGTCGTACAGGGCCAGCGACGACGCAGCAGAGTTCCTATTCAAACCACCGTACCACCCGACGGGCAGGCTGGCGGCGGCCTCGAGCGGTACGGCGACGATCGATTTGGTCATGACACCGTAGACGTTCGCGCTGGCGCTGGCGGACTTGACAGTGAGCCCGAACTCCATGGTGATGTTGAGCAGGTCGAGCTGCTGCCCATCGGCCGAGAGGCGCGCGGTGATCGTGCGTCGCACGCGGCCGCCAGACGCGCTGAGGCCCTGCCGCCGGGCAAAGTCGGCGGCGAGCGTGAGGGATGGCTGGGGCTGCCAGTCAGCATCGGCGAAGGAGAAGGGGTTGCCCTTGTGCTCTACACACGCGTCCTGTGCCCACTTGAGGCTGTGCCATTGCGCGGCTGCTCGTGTGGGGGTGTCGAGCCCGTCGGGTGCGGGCAGGGTTGCTACACAATGGGAGATGGAAATCAGATCAGTCGCCCAATTTGGTTTTTGCTCGTGTAGCGGGGATCACATGTTGGAGAGAAAATGGAGGAGCACATACCGATGTGGTAATTGACCACTATGCACAAGCGAGGCACAGCATCAATCGAAGCGGAGGAGGAAGAGGTGTGTAAGGAGAGAGTAAAGAAGATGAACAAAAACAGATTAATGAGGAGGCGAGATGAGAGGGAGCCCGCCATGCAGAGATTCGAGGTTCATTAGTTGAGTGAATCTCCGCAGCAGGTTTGGTCGCGTTCTTCATGAATCCAGAAAGGGCAGGTCCACGCTCCATCGTGAT
>NW_004457377.1:13195-31741 GCF_000313135.1 Acanthamoeba castellanii str. Neff
CACTCGATGGCGAGCCACCCCAAGCTGTGCTTCCAAGTTGAGAGAGGGAGAGTAGTCGTACAGGCACACGTCCTTGGGGCGGGAGATAGTAGAGCCGCGAATCTTGTTGTACGTGGGGCACGATCGACATCATTGACGGCGGCATTGTGGGGTTGTCTGAGAAGGCCGGTGTCGCAAGAGCATCGTCTTCTGAAGAAGGGTGAAACGATGAGGATGCCGTTGGGAGGTGTTGCCTCTTGAACGTCATGAGTCGTAAGGATCGATGTTCAAAGTCGTCAAGAGTGGTACGTCGTGAAGCTGCGATGTTGGTGGTGCCCATCAAGGCTCGATTGGCAAGGGGGGGAGGAAGAAGTTGTCGAAGAGGTGTTTCGATTTGTCCGTCCTTGTGTCCCAAGAGTGACCTCTAGATGCTCGAACATCTCTTGGGCTCAGGCTTGAGAGACCAAGAAGATGAGGTGGCGAGAGAGGTGTGGTGCCCGCGTTACTCCCATCTTTTCCATCTTCCTCCTACCTGAAGTATTCCAGTTATTTACTTTATTTGTGTGATTGTGATTGGTGCCCTTTTCCTTACTTCCCTTTTTGGGCTTTTGTGTTTTTGGGGTGACGTGGCCGGTCGCCGTGACCTTCGCGAAGACCAAGAAGGTGGAACGTTGGCCTTTTTCTTTTGTCGTTTCAACCACCACGCAAGCAACACACAGCTCACCAACATGATGAACAACACCATCAAGTTTGCCGTCTGGTTCTTGGCGATGTTGACCCTCACTATCGGGTTCCTCTTCACCACCGCCGGCCCAACCTTCGCCACGATCGACTCGACCGTTCGCATGGAGCAGTCGATCGTACCTCAGGCCAGCTTCGCTTCGACCAGCGACCACCACTTCTGGTCGTTGTTGGTGGCGAAGTCTGCCCGCTCCATGAAGGAGGTTCCGCCGTTCCGCGTCGGCCGCCATTACATCACGACGGAGAAGAGTCTGTGGACTCTTTCGGTCCAGCAACGACACCACTACACCATGTGTGTGGTGCTGTTCGACATGGTGGTCATCGCGTTGATCGCCACCGTTCTCACCAAGGCCACCAACGTACGCCCCCCCCCGTTTGCTCATTTGTGCTTTCGATTATTATCATTTATTATTCCACATTTGATTAATCGCCACAACAACCCATTAGAAACGCACGGAAGCCGCCCGACAGCAATGGGCGGCCCACTTGCTGGCCATTGTCGAGGCGGCAGTTGAGACGGCCAAGAGGGCCAAGGAGCTGGCCGAGGCCCCCAAGATCACTGCCGAGGAGACGCACCCGCTCGCCCCCCAAGAAGAGATCCCCACCAAGGAGACGCGCCCGCTCGCCAGCCTGCTCAAGGAGGCCAAAGGCGAGATCGCCTGCCTCAGCACGGCGATGCCGTGAGCGAGGAATGCCAACAATCTGAAGTCATGCCGGTACGCTTCTGGCTCACATCGCAATTGTTTGCCGATTGCGTTTTGATTAATCTCAAAAATCGACAACAATTAGGAGAAGGCGCACGATGACAACGACGAATTTCAACTCAACCCAATGCTGATGGGCCAGTTCATCGACGTGGCCCTCCTCCCTCCTGTGTACGTCCTTAATACTTCTCCCGATTTGTTGTATTGATTGATTGGCGGCCTCTAATCTGGTTGTCCATCATCATCATCATCATTCATGCAGCGACACCAACTGGTGCGAACGGGTCAAGAATCAACGTCAAGAAGAAGAAGCACAAGACCAAGAGATCGGCGATTCGTCAATTGACGATGCGGAGGAGTGGGTCGTACTTGAGGACCTCCGCGGCCGCCGCGCAGGCCCCGAGGAGGCCCCGCTCAACCCGATGACCATGGGCCAGTTTTTCGACGTGGCCGACCTCCCGCCGGTGTACGACCAACAGCTCCAGGCCGTTCTCAGCCGGCTGCCCGCCGCCCTCCTGTACGCGCTCTCTTTCTCTTTCTTGCTCGCGAGTCGTCTGCTGCTGAACTCGTTCGCTAACCGTTATGTTGGAACGACAAACAGGAACGCGACTGACTTGAGCGAAGGTGGGATGTGGGCCACCCTCGCCTAACCGCCACCGCCAACCCTCAAGCGGACGGAGGAGTCAAGAAAACAAAAAAAAAAAAAAAAAAAAAAGAAGAGAGGGGGGAACGACGAGCGACGGACGACCGGCACGACCGGCAAGAAGAACACAATCATCATCATCAACAACTACTACTACTACAACTACTACTACAACTACAACGAAGACGACCACCCACCGATCCATCTCAAGATCGGCGCGTGGTCACCATCATCAGCGACCACGATAAGGGCGAGGACCAGCGCACCCTTCCCGTACGTCCCTTCACTTTCACTTTGCTGCTTCTCAATTTGCTTCCTTTCACGAACTGACTTCTCATATTTCTATGTTGCGCGTGAGACAGACGCGGGAAGAAGCGTAGCCTGGCCTCGAGCAGTGGCGGCGGCATTCCGGGCCACAGAGCCCGATGCGCCGACCGCCCGCGATTAGGGCGAGGACCAGCGCACCCTTCCCGTACGTCCCTGCACTTTCACTTTGCTGCTTCTCAATTCTCTCTCGTTCACGAACTAACTTGGAATATTTCTATCGTGCGACAGACGCGGGAAGAAGAGTAGCCTGGCCTCGAGTGGTGGCGGCGGCATTCCGGGCCACAGAGCCCGATGAGCCGACCGCCCGCGATTAGGGCGAGGACCAGCGCACCCTTCCCGTACGTCTTTCAACTCTCGCTCTATGTGTGCATCTTCCATTCACTGACCAACCAACTTATAACATGTTACGCGTGCGACAGAAGCGGGAAGAAGCGTAGCCTGGCCTCGAGTGGCGGCGGCGGCATTCCGGGCCACAGAGCCCGATGCGCCGACCACCAGCGATTAGGGCGAGGACCAGCGCACCCTTCCCGTACGTCCCTTCACTTTCACTTTGCTGCTTCTCACTTCTCTCGTTCTCTCATGCACGAACTAACTTCTCATGTTTCTATGTGTTGTTTTCCACACATGCAACAGACGCGGGAAGAAGCGTAGCCTGGCCTCCAGGGGGGGGGAACGTAGATGTACAGGAACAGGAAGAAGATGATGACGACGACATGTAACGAGCATCAACTACTGGCGACAGTGCGATCCCGAGCAATGCCGGGCCATCAAACAATGGCCCGGGTTGCGTTGATGCGACCTTGTGTGTCTTCCAATTTCTTCTTCTTCTCCTCCTGTTTGTCCTCCTTCGTAGGAGAACCAAACCAACACGATTGTATCCTCAAACTCGCCCCCCCCCCAATTTCTTCTTCTTCTGCATTGGAAGAGGTCTGGCGTCAACTGGGTTTCAACTGTTACTGCGCGTCTATCGCACGGCACCCAAAGCCACCAACCAAGCGATCGAGAAAGCACTACATTCTCTCTACGATACACATAAATAAATAAATAAAAAATAATTTATCTATTTATCTATTTGTCTCTTGCCACGTCTACACCGCCGATGGGTGTGCTGCTGCTACTCTTCGTGCTGGCGCTCCTCCTGTATGCTGTTGCCGCCCTCAAGGTGCGGCCTTCCAAACCATTGCGAGCACGAGCAAGTAGCTGGGGGTGGGGTGGTCATGACGTGGTCCACACACCGCCACCACCACAACCCAACAACAGAACTGGATGGTGGGGTACGGTGCCGATGCGCCAGCTGGACCCTACAGTTGGCCGCTGGTGGGCATCCTGCCGCGCGTGCTCGTCAACAGCGACCGCATCCTGGAGCTCAACCAGGAGGCCCACCTCCAAGTACACCCCTCGCTCTACACGCTTTTGCAGCACCCCACTTGTCTTCTACGTTTGGCACCACCTCGACTACGTTTTGGCACCACCTCGACTACGTAGTGGCACCATCTTACCCCCCCCCCGCGGTGCGAGTAGTACGGGGACGTGTTCTCGTGGCGGCTGGTGCACCTGCGTGGCATGTCGATCGCCGATCCCGAGTGCCTCAAGTGGGTGCTGCAGACCAACTTCCGCAACTACGAGAAGGGTCCCCACATGGCCCACCTCCTGGGCCCGCTCCTCGGCCGCGGCATCTTCGTGGCCAACGGCGACACCTGGAAGCACCAGCGGTATCCCCACCCTCACAGCAAAGAACGAAACGGCCGTTAACGCTTCGCTTCTCTCTTCAACCCTTCATTGCTACTATGACTGCGCGCAGGACGACGGCCAAGCCTCTCTTCCGGACTGAGAGCATCAAGGACATGCTGCCTGTCTTCGTCTCCGGCGCCGAGACCGTGATCGCCACACTTGAGCGAGTTGCTGACTCAGAACCGATAGACCTCCAGAACCTCTTCATGGTACACCCATCACGCCCCGACATTTGCTCACCTCATCGCCTTATTTTCACTTCACGCGCCGCGAGCAGAGGTACACGCTTGACTCGATCGGGCTTGTCGGGTTCGGCCACGATATCGGTTCCCTCCATCGCCCCGTCGAGTTCTCTTATCTGTACCGCACGCCGTCATTCCCCACCGTCTGCCGTTTTATTCGTTCTTTTTCGTTCGTCTCTTTTTTCGTTCTTTCTTCATTCTTCCCCCCCCCTCCTCTTCTATGCAGGTTCGATAAAGCCCAAGCCGAGATCGACAAGCGGGCCGACAATCCCCTCCGCGAGTACGTGCTGGGGTGGGGCGGCGGCCTGGAGGCGGACATTGCCCGTATGGACCAGTTCGTGCTGGGCATCATTCGCCGGCGCCGGGCCGAGCCGCCCGACGAGCTGCGCCAGAAGAGCGACCTCCTCTCCCGCTACCTGTGCCTGCGCGACCCACAGGGCCTGCCCTTCTCCGATGCCTACCTGCGCGGTACCCTCCCCCCTCACCACTTGCCTGCTGCACACTCCATAACTGTGTCGTGTGTCGTGTGTCGTGTGTTAGATGTGGTGATGAACTTCCTGATCGCGGGGCGAGACACGACGGCCATCCTCCTGACGTGGGCGTTTTACCTCCTGGCCCTCCACCCGGAGGCCGCCGATCGGGTGCGTCGGCGACCTTTCTCTTCAGGTGCGAGTCCTCAACTCAAGCCGGGTGGCTGGTGGCTGGTGGTTTCGGGTGCGGGGAGTTAGGCGATCGGCGAGATCGACGAGCGCGTGGGCGGCCGGGCGCCCACCTGGGACGACCTCAGCCAGCTGCCCTACCTCCGGGCCGTGCTCGACGAAACCCTCAGGTACCACGACGATGGATGATCGAGTCCCACCACCACCACCGTCACCACCACCGCCCACCGTCACCATCATCAACCGTGGTACCGTCGTGCTGGCGGCAGGCTCTACCCACCCGTGCCCAGCAACTTTAAGATGGCGGTACAAGACGACGTCCTGCCCAATGGCGTGAGGGTGAAAGCCGGGGTGCGTAGTCCCCCAAACAACCCCCCCCCTTACATTCAGTCAACGCTGACCAAAGTCAACGCGCGGTCTCCGGTTGTGGGGGGAGATCCAGACCTACATCGGCTTCAACGCGTACACGATCCACCGGAGCCGGCAGTGGTGGGGCGACGACGCCGACCAGTTCGTGCCGGAGCGGTGGCTGGACCGGGAGCGCGTGCGCGCGATGCACCCCTTCCAGTACTTTCCCTTCCTGGCCGGCCCTCGCGTGTGCCTCGGCATGCACATGGCCCTCCTCGTACGCTCCTACTGCCTCCACCCGCCCCCCATCACCGATGGCCGCTCACCTGAAGGTGACGCTTGGGCGGGGGGTGGGGGAGCAGGAGGCCAAGCTACTGGCGGTGATGGTCCTGCAGCGGTTCCGCTTCCGCCTGGCGCCAGGCCACGTCGTTCGGCCCAGGAAAGGTATGCGACGCCCCGCCGCTCACACGTGCAGATCTGCCATTCAATGCTCGGGGGTGGGGGGGGTGCAGCTATCACGATGCCGGCCGCCCACGGCCTCTACGCTCACGTACTGGCCCGCTCCGCCGTCGCTCCCCAGAGCTGAGGCCTCGCCGCCTTGAGCGAGCATAGTTGTCATGTAGTACGAATGGAGATGATGTGATGAACGATGGGTTTATACAACATGATGGGAATACAGAGGCCAGCTGCTTGTTTGTTCTTGTGGTGTAGTGCTCCAGCAACGCCTAGGAGGGGACAGCGGAGGCGGGCAGACTCGAGGTGCTGCTCACCTGGTAGTCGGTGTCGTCCACCGTGGCGTCGGCTGTGGTGGCCACGTCGGCGGCGCCCGCCGTCGCCAGCCCGAGGCCCTTGAGCGTGGCAGCCAGCGAATCGATCTCCTCCTTGCGGATCGACGAGCCCCGCCGCCTGCCGCTGTGCTCCTCGCCCCACGTCCCATAGTCATCGCCGCCGTTATCGTCGACCGCGTCGGCCGACGCACCGTAGGCGCCGCCGTCCGCCTCCTCCTCTTCATCGTATTCGTCTTCTCGCTCCTGCTCGTGTTCGACGGCGTCGAGGTCGTCGTCGTTCCACTGCTCGGTCGTCGGCGCGGGCGACTGGGCGCCGGTGCGGCCGACATCGGCCACGCCCGCGTAGCCGACCGGCGGCGGCGACGGCTGATAGTGATGAAGGCCGGCGGGCGTCGAGTGGTGGATGGACGCACCGCCGGGCGTGGTGAGGGTGGGCGGCGGGGTCAGTACGCTGGCCATGCCGCCGCTGTTGCCGCTGCTGCTGCCGCCGCCGAAGAAGAGGGCCGGCGCCGATTGGCCGGCGAGGCCCGAGGGGACGCCATTATTGGTGGAGGCCGTGAAGGGCATGCCGCTGGAGAACGAGCCCGGCGGCGACACGGTCGCCGAGTGGTCCTCAGGCAGGAACTTGTTGGGCTTGTCCACACTGTACACGTGCGTACGCAGGAATGTCAGCGCCCATGGCATCTTGGGAATGCGCGGCATGTACGGAATGGGGAGGAATGTAGACGCGTCTACACGTACCGATCGTTGCAGACGACGATCTTGGTCTTGCCGATGGCGAGCACGTCGCCGGGGCGGAGGACGGTGCCCTTCTCGGGGACGGCCTGCCCGTTGACCTTGGTCGAGCCCTTGCTCGCGTCCAGATCCCGAATCATGATCACTCCGTTGTCTGTTTTGTGTTGCCAAGAAGCGCAGGTCAGCCTCTAACCGTGTGTGTCGTGTGGTGCGTGTGCGTGTCGTGTCGTGTCGTGTCGTGTCGTGTCGTGTCGTGTCGTGTCGTGTCGTGTCGTGTCGTGTCGTGTCGTGTCGTGTCGTGTACCGGAATAGATGAGGGCCTGACGCTTGGCGCAGTTCTCGTCGGGTACGCAGATGTGGCACGAAGTGTCGCTGCCGACGAAGAGCTTCTTCTTCTTGAGCTTGTGAATGCGCGGCGCCGAGAGCGTGTCCGCACCAGGCAGCCTTCACATGCCATGAATTGTTAGTTATTCACCACCAACCGACCGCCTTCTTAATAAAAATTGGGGCGAGCCATACCAGATGGAGAGGTAGGGCTTCGAGTCGAGCTTGAGGCCGCTCTGGGTGCGCGAGATGGCCTCGGTCTTGCTGCCCTTGTTCGACTTCTTGAAGAGGTTGCGCTTCTTGCCGCCGCCGGCCTTGAGCGCCTCGTCGTCGTTGAGCTGGATGTCCTTGCTCTTGCTCATCTCGAAGAAGTTGGCCCGCTCCTTCGGCGTCTCCAGCGTCGACGCCGCCGACGCCAGGCTGACGTTGTTCTGCGTCGCGCTGTCGCTGTGGCCGGCCGACTTGGGCGGCGTCGGCGCAACGTGCGCGGCGGGCGGCTGGTGCTGGTGCTGCACGGGCATGGTGGCGGGCTGGGCCGGGGTGTGGGGCATGGAGAGGGAGGCCATGGCGGAGATCTTGGCGTTGCTGCTGCCGCCGCCGCCGCCACTCTTCTTGGCGGCCTTGCTGCTCTTCTTCTCGCGCTTCTCCTTCTTCTTCTCGCGCTTCCGCTCCTCCTCCTCCTTCTTGCGCAGCTTCTTGGCCTCCTTCTTCTCGCGGCGCGACAGCTCCTTGGCCTCCCAGCTGCGCGGCGACAGCGCGGCGTCGGGTCCCGTCAGTGGCTGCGGCGGCAGGGCAGGTAATTGTGTCGACACGGCGGCGGGCCGGGCCGGCAGAGCCGGCATTGACTGGAAATCGACGGGCAGGGGCACGGGCGTGGGCAGGGCCTCGTCGGTGGGCGCGACCGAGAAGCCGTGCTGGCCGCCGCCGCCACCGGTGCTGCGCGGGGCGGGCGGGGCGGCGCCGGGCCACTGGATGGGCCGGGGCGGGTTGGTCTGGGCGTTGCCGGAGGCGAAGACGCCGTAGCCCGACGAGTTGGGCGGGGAGACGGGCGGCCGCTGCTGCGGGTGCTGGATCATGGCCTCGGCGCGCTGGCGCTCGCGCTGCTTCTGCTCGGCGAGCTCGCGCTGGATCTGCTCCTTCTCACGGGCCGCGGCGTCGCGCACCCGCTTGAGCTCCTCCTGCTGCAGCCTGATCTCCTCCTGCAGCCGCTCACTGAACACACACGAAAAGCCAGACACATTCCAGCCACATTCATTTCAGCATTCCTGGCACATTGCGCACATTGCTGACTGGGACGTACCGCTCGATGATGAGCTGCTCCTTGCGCACGAGCTCCTCCATCTCGAGCCGCTTGCGCTCCTCCTCGCGCTTGACGTGCTCGTTGCGGGCCATGGCCAGGGCGTACTCCTGCTGCTTGCGCTCGGCCTCCATGCGCCGCCGCTGCTCCTCGATCTCGGCGTGGATGTGGCGCAGGCGCTCCTGCTCGCGCCAGGCCATCTCGGCCTTGATCTGCTCCTCGCGCTGGCGGATCTCCTCCTCGCGCGCCGCGCGCTCCATGTGCTGTCGGCGCGCCTCCTCCTCGATCTTGCGCTCGCGCTCGCGCACCGCCTGCTCCGCCATCCGCAGCTTCTCCAGCGTGAGCTCCTGCTCCTCCCGCTGACGCTGTCTGCACCATTAAACCACACACACACACAACACACACACAACACACACACACACAACACACACACAACACACACGCACACACACAACACACCGCACACGACAACGAAAGGGTTGGTCGTCGAGCGGTTGATGGGGAAGAACGAGTGGGTGGTAGGGCGGGCGTGTACCGTTCGATGGCCTCCATTTCGAGCATCTTGCGCTGCTGCTCCATCTGGACGAGTTGCTCGGCCTGCTGGCGCTGGCGCTCGAGCTCCTTGGCCTCCTCCTCGAGGCGCAGCTTCTCGATGAGATGGGCCTTGGCGGTGAGCTGGGACTCCTCCTCCAGTCGTCGGCGCTGGAGCTCGGCCTCCATCTTCTGCCGCTCCCACTCCATCGCCTGCTTCTGCGACTCGAGCTCCTCCTGGATGCGCTTCTTCTCGACCTGCGCCATCTCATGCGCACTGCGAGGGAGAACAGAACGTGTGAGCGACACACGACGCACGCACGCATGACCGCACACGCACACGCACGACCGCACACACGGCGTGGGCTGCGCGTGTACGCACCTTTGGCGATACCAGAGTTCCATCTGGGCCTTCTGTCGCTCGAGTTCCTCGGCGCGGGCGCGGACCTCCTCCTCGGCGCGCTTCTGCGCCTCCAAGATCTTGGCACGCTCGGCCTCGAGCTGTCGCGCGGTCTCCTGCTCGCCCTGCGCCTGGAAGACACACACACACACACACACACACACACACACACACACACACACACACACAACGCCACGCGGGTGAGCCAAGAAGTAATGGAAAGAAAAAGAGAAAGCTGTCGGGTGTGAGTACGTGAAGCGCGCGCTGTCGCTGGAACTCCTGTTCGGAGTGCTGACGCTCGCGCTCGAGTTGCGCCGCGCGCTGCGCCGCCTGGGCCTGCGCCTGTTTCACGTTTGGAAGAAGAACGAAGAACGGAGAGAGAAGAACGAAGAGCGAAGGTCAGTCTAGCGTGCTGAGCTGTGTGGGACTACACCGCGTGACTTGCCTGGGCGATGGCGGCGGCCTGGGCCTCGATGCGCTGCTGTTCGGCGTGGTGGAGCTGGAGCTGCTGCTGCTGGGCGGCCACCAGCTGCGCCTGCATCTGCGCCACGGCCGCCTGTCGCTCGGCCTCCAGGCGTGCCTGCTCCTGCTCGCGCTTGGCCGCCGCCTGACGCGCCTCCTCCTCCATCTTGCGCATCATCTGCTGCTGGGCCTGGAGCTTCTCCTGCTCCTTCTCGGCGCGCAGACGGGCCTTCTCGGCCTCGAGGGCCTCCCGCTTTCGCCGTTCCTCCTCCTATGAGGCCAACCACTGTGTGAGAGGGGGAAAAAACACGTCTCTAGAAGACACACATAGGTGTGTGTTGTGTGTTGTGTGTTGTGTTGTGTGTTGTGTGTTGTGTGTTGTGTGTTGTGTGTTGTGTGTTGTGTAGTGGCCTCTGCGCACCTGCTCGCGCTGCAGTTGCTTCTGGTGGTCGGCGTGGAGCTTGGCGAGGCGCATCCGCTCCTGCTCCATCTTCTCCTGGGCCATCTTTTCGCGGGCCTGCTGCTCGGCCTTGTGCTTCTCCTCGGCCGCCGCCTTGGCCGCCAGCTCGGCCTCGCGCGCCTTGGCCTGCTACGAGACGAAGAGGGCCGGGGAGAAATCAAACAAAAAATCAAAACATCAGCCAATGGCGTCGACCATGTAGCGACTCGTTTTCGGGTGGAGGTGGTGTACGTACCTCGTGCAGGGCGGCCTGCTGCTGCTGGTTGATGGCCTGCTGCTGAAGCTGATGCTGCTGCTGCTGCTGAAGCTGGAGCTGCTGCTGTTGAAGATGCTGTTGTAGCTGTTGCTGGCCGCTTAGCGGCGCCTGCAGTTGTTGAGGAATCTGCATTTGCTGCGAGTGCTGGAGTTGCATTTGCTGCGAGTGCTGGAGCTGCATTTGCAGCTGCATCTGCTGGAGCTGCTGTTGCTGCTGGTGTAGCTGTTGCTGTTGTTGGAGCTGTTGCTGCTTCTGAAGCTGTTGCTGTTGGAGCTGCTGCTGTTGCTGCTGCTGCTGTTGCTGAGCCTGCCAGAGCGCAGCATTCATGCCGGGCATCGTCTGCTGCGGCTGCACTTGCTGCGGCTGCTGATGCTAGAACGGGGTCAGCCCTCCAAGACCTTTATTACTTCTTCTTATTTACTATTTCTTATTTCTTACTTAATATTTATTTATTTATTTATTTATTCCTTCGTGGATTGAGAGGGTAGGGGGGTACCGCGGGGTGAGCGGGCGAGTGCGCCGAGTGCTTGGGGACGGGCACGAGGACGGGCATGTGCTTGGAGCTCGTGGGCATGCCGCCCGACCCCATCGAGGCGGGCTTGGCGCTACCTCCATTGCTGCCGCTGCCGACCACGGGCGTCGCGTACACGATGGGCTGCTGCTGCTGCGGCGGCATCTGCTGGAGCTGCGGCTGCGGCTGCAGTTGGCCCATGACGAGGCCGGGCTGCTGCTGGTGCTGTTGCTGCTGCTGGAGTTGATGCGGCTGCTGCGGTGGGAACTGCTGCTGTTGCATGGGAAAGCCACCGACGGCCATCTGTTGTTGTTGTTGAGGGTGTGGGGAAAAGAGCGCTACACGCGAAGATGGTGCGGTAAACCCGTATCATTAGTCCCCACGCACACTTGCAACGCAATAATAAGGATAAATAATAATAAGGGGGGAGGAAGAATGATAGAGAACAGGGATTATTTGCTCGCCCCCCCCCACATAGAACTGGAGATAAAAATAAATAAAACAAATAAAAGTGAAGATAGGAAGAAAAAAAGAACGAAGGATTCAGTACCTGACGCGGTGGGAAGGCTGTGGAGGGGGCGAGGGGCGTTGGAGTTGGTCGGCATCATGAGGGATGCTGCGCCCATGGAGTCCCCGAGGTTGAGAGACATGTGTGCGGGCTGCTGCTGGTGCACCTTCTGGGGCGTAAGGGGCCGATGCAGCGGCGCGCCGCCCCCTTGTGCTCCTCCGACGTTCATCATGATTATGTGTTGTTTGCCCCACCACCAACCTTTCTTCTTCTCCTGCCGCTGCTGCTTACGCGAGTCGAGTTTCCTTGCTTCGTCTACGACGGTGAGGTCGCGGAGACTAACGTTCCGTTGCTGCTGCTGTGCCTGGGGTTTAGACCGGTCGCTTTCGTTCTTTTCTGAGTCCTTCGCTTTCGCTTTTTCTTTTCGCTTCGCTTCGCTGTCGTTGCGCTGTCGGCCGACTGCGGGCGCGCTGTGTGTGGTGCTGGAAGGAAGCGGGGAGGGGGAAGAGGAGGGGCTGGCCGGGCTGATGTTGTGTTGAGTGTGACGCCGAATGGGAACGGAAGAGGAAGAGAGCGAGACGGCCGCGACAGCTTCTTGGTTGGCTTGTTGCTGCGTCGTGGGTGAGGAAGATGGCCGTGGCACTTCCGTCGACATTCGGCGTAGTGGCTGGGGCGAGGCGGTGCTGTCATTCGAAACCACCAACCCCCGGAATTTCGGTTAATAAAAGAATTTATAATGACAAATAATAATAAATTCAGAGCTCGAAAAACAGAACTGAACTCCTGGTGTCGGTGGAGGTGGTTGTAGTCTTCTACAAGGGGCAAAGAAGAAAGCACCTGAGAGAATCCATTGCGACAGGGGCGAACGAGTTGAGAACAACTCAATCTCTGAAGAATGGACAAACTTTTTGTACTGAGAGCTTTTCCTTTTCTACACACGTTGGTGGTGCTTTCCTTACGGCCCCCATGGCGCCCACACGCCCCTCTTTTGTTGACACCACTGCAAGAAGTTCAACTTCAAGAAGGAAGCGCGACTACGGCAGTTCGCGTTCGTGGCTCGTGCGGTAGGGCTCACGACTGACAGCCCACGCCGCCTTGGAGTTGTCCCGCAATGAAGCGGCAGTGGCCGGAGCAACTGGGCTAGCTATTTGGCGAGTAGAAGTAAAGCCAATACAACATCAAGATACACCGGACTGCACCATGGCTGAGGCTGCTGGGGTGGCGCGCATCTTCCTGAAGGATGGATCATACAAGGCGTACGTTTCCAATTAGTACTCTGTTTTAAATTGGGGAATGATGAAGATGAGCGATGCGGTGAATGCATTCTCGTCTGCTGACACTGTGGCTGCAGAGTGAGAGTCACCGGAAGCACGACCATCAGGGAGGCCTGCGGCATGTTTGCCCGACGGCTCCAGCTGCCTTTACTTTCCGAAGCTTACGAACTGCGACAAATCACTCCGCAAGGAGGTACATCTCCTCTTCCTCTACTCCCTGCGACCCTCTTCATCCCATCTCCCCTCTTCATGGCCTCCTTGTTTTTTTTTTAATGCCACGTCCACGTCTAATGTGTGTGCTCATGGGCGGCCGTACAGAGAGAGTGCTGGGCCAAGAGGAGCGGGTGTGGGACGTCCTGCAGGAGTTTGCCACCCACCCCGACTACGATCCGCTCGAGCTGCAAGAAGGTCCAGACTCTCGTCCTACTCGAACCTCTCTTCAGAAGAAAACATTACGACTCACACAACTTTGCTCTACACACGCACGCGCGCGCGTACAGAGAAGGTCAAGTATCGGCTGATGTTCTCCTTCACCGAGGACATGCGCACGCGTCTCTCGGTGCGTGTCGGTCTGCCGCCGCCGAGGCCGGGCAAGCCCGCACCGGCGGGGGTCTCCTTCCTCACCCCCAGCAATCCGCACGTGCCCGTCTCGCCGCTCTCGATGCCATCGGGTCAGTCGAGCCGCTCCTCGCCCATGCTCATGTCTTCGCCACCCATGTCGCCGCCGTTGTCGCCCACCGCCGGCGGTGGCTCGATGACCATGCGCCGCCCGCCGCCGCCCGTGCCCGAGCGCTCGGGAATGAGCCGACGACAGACCTTCGCCTCCGACGGCCCGCCCAACATCCCAGCGCCAGTAGTGCCGGCGCCTTACTCTCAGCCTTCACAGCCTACGTCACACCCCGCATTCCAGCTGGAGGCGCCCACATTCCAACAGCCACCGCCGCAGCCTCCTGTGCAGGCCCAGGCCCAGGCTCGACCACCGGGGTCGTCTGGCCGACCACTGCCACAGCCGAACACTGCCCGACAGGGCCGGCCGCTTCCGCAGCCGCAGCCTCGCGGCCAGCCGCGCACGCCTCCAACCGCGGCTGCTCCCCCTTCAACGCCCGCTCCCGTTGCGGTGGTTCCGGCGCCGGTGGTCTCGCCGCTGCAGCCGACGGCACGAAGCCCCGCCTTCGCGGCCTCACCTGCTCCTGCGCCGCCTGCGCCCGAGCCCCGGCGAACAGAAGCCGAGCGCGATAGCGATGTGGATGAGCTGGCCAGCGTCATCTTCAAGATTGAAGGACTCGACCAGTTCTCCTCCGTGACTGCCAGTCAGGTACCATCAGTTCCACCTCCTCGCTTGAGAGCTTGACTGTTGTTCCACCTTGACTCGACCACGTGCTGCACGTTCTCAGCCATTGCTTTCTTCTCACGCCCAGGACACATCTGCGATCTTCGACTTGGACGACCTGCTCGCAAACTTAGCCAGGGCAAACAATCTTGCCTGAGCGTACCGGCACCACGGATATTGATTTTCTTTTTGTTAATTATTATTTATAAATAAAATAAAATAAATATAATAGTTTTCACATTGGCAAAGATGAATGAAAGCGACCTGCTGCGCAAGATTGCCTCCCTTTCCGAAGTGATATCAACCCACAAGCAAGCACCCAAGGACGGCACAGCAGGTCCCTCGCGTAGCGGCACGGATGAGAAAGAACGGCTGCTCATGCTGCAAATTGCGCGTCTCAGAGAAGAAATTGATCGCAAAAAACGACCAGCCCCATCCTCCTCTACCTTCGCACCTGTTGCACGGCCACCATGCCGATTTTTCCATTCCTCAGGTGCTTGCATCTTATCATTACATCTTTATCATTATCATTATTATTTCAGGCTTCGCGCATCTCATCCCTCTTCTCATCCAGGGCACTGCGGCAAGGGCTTGAACTGTCCATTTTCCCACGCCGTACCCATCACAGGGCCAGGCGCTCCGGCGCTGTGGGACGGCGGGCGTGGTCGGGGACGAGGACGAGGCCGGGGCCGAGGCTTTGCTCCGCGAGGCGGCCTCACAGCACTTGGTCGAGGGCGCGCTGGTCCCTTTGGCGCTGGCGGTGAACAAGAACACGGCGCCGCGATGACGCTCCGGGTCGGACGACGAGGAGGAGGTGAAGAAGAAGAAGACAAGGCCAAGACGCTGCCGGTGTGCTTTCGCTTCCTGCTGGGCTCGTGCTTCGACGAGCACTGCCCCTACCCCCACGTCAACGTCAACCCGCTGGCGGCCGTGTGCGAGGACTTCCTCGCGGGCTACTGCCCGCAGGGCAGCGCCTGCAAGCTGCTCCACACCTACGAGTGCCAGACGTGGGTGCGCACGGGCGAATGCGACGACACGCAGTGTCGATTCAAGCACCCGCGCAACGTTCGCGGTCGGCGACGTCTGGCGGAGCCGCCGGTGCCGGTGGCGGGTTCATCGGCGCTGTCTTCGCTTCCGTCTCTGACGTCGTCGGACGTCATCGACCAACCTCGAACAGACAATGGCGAGGAGGAGGAAGAAGAAGAGGACGAAGCAAGCCGCGACGATGGCCGGGGTCGATTTCGAGCGCAAGACGACGAAGAGGAGGACGAACACGAAGCTGAAGATGGTGAAGATGATGAGGAGGACGACAACAACTCCAGGTCGCTCACTTGCACACGTGTGTGTGGTGGCTGCGTGGCGGGTGATGTCTGTCTGACGTTTCGTCTCCTCGGTCGTGTTGTGCGTGCAGCGCCAGTTACGACGATCACGAAGCCCAGACAAAGCGACGCAAGCTATCAGCGCTGCCCGACGTGCTGAGCGGCTCGATCGTGCCCAAGTTTGGCTAGCTGTGGGCGAGTGAGTACGCCCCGCTCTCTCTCGTTGTGTAGTTTGTTTTTGATGGTTTATTGGCCAGCGACTCTCGTGTCGAGGGTGTGCGTGGTCATGCCTCCTCGTTCCATCTTTACATGAGGTGTGCTCGCGCGCAACTGATGGATAGATGTCGTGCGAAAGCGAAGAAGAAGAAGGATAAACCGAATAAACACTCCCCAATCTAAAGAGTCACTTGCCTCAAGAGAGGTCCCTCAGCCTACGACGTCTGCATCGCCGTGGTCTGCTTCTCAAGCTCAGCCCTGCAGATGAAACGCCATATATCAGAATCACTCCCAAGGCTGGCAGTGGTGTAAGAGTGGGCGGAGGCGCACCGCAACTGCTTAGAAAAATCGTCATCTACCTCCTCATCATCCCAATCGTCTTCCCACTGCTTGGCATCGTCAGCATCTTCCTGATCCTCCTTCCATTCTAGAGAAGGGAGTGCAAAGATGCGGTCCATTAGTAAAAAATGAAGCAATTACTGAAGCGTGGACGCTGCATTTCGCTTGAATGAAGCCTCAACGTACCCTCATTCTCGAACTCCTCAAATTCATCGTCCTCCTCGATAACGTGCTCCTTGGCGGGTGTCGTCGCTTGCTGCTTGTCGGCCATCTTGTTGTTGATCTGCTTTTTCCAGCGGCTGCCTCTTCCTCTACGCGCACGATCTTTGCGCCAGCTGTTCTCTGCGTGGTGTCGTCATTTACTATTTCTTCTTGGTTTTTTGTTTTCTCTTTTGTTTTTCTTCTTCGGTGCAACATGGACGTGCCCGCTTTTCTAGAGGGGGAGGGCGACCCGGCAGAGGTGGAGGGTGCTGGGCCTGCAATCCACGCACCCTTCTCCCTCGATGACGACTTGGGCGTGGAGGAGTGCATTGAGCCCGTGGACGTAGGCGCCGTGGAGGCCGAACTCAAGTCTCTGCTCGCCCCTCCCAGCTCTCCATCTGCCGCTCTGCCCACCACTTCTGCTCCCACCTCACAGCCCACGCCGTCTTCCTTCCACCACATTGCAACCGCTCAGCCCTTCTCACCACGGGTACGCATTTGTATTTGTATTTTGTATTATTTATGAACAAAGCGCTCCGTCGTGTGCGTGGCAGGAGTGGGTGTTGTCCTTCTTTACTGGTGAGGCGCGAACGAAGCGGAGGGCTGCACTCGTGGCCCGCTTCACGCCGCTCTACGTCGGGTGGCGCGAGGCTCGCGACGTTGATCCCGATCGTGATGAGGGTGCTGCCCAGGAGCAAGACGCATACGCCGATGCCCCTGCGGGCAGCGGTGATGCTCGACACTACTCGGCGTTCCCGCACGAGCGACGGCTGTCGTCCGTCGTGCTCGACCGGCACGTCGTCGCCCCGCTGGCGCTGGTGTGCGCGGCCGCCATGTGGCTCTACGCGTCGCAGGGAAACTGGCTTGCGGTTGCCTTCGCCGTCTTCGCAGCGCTCGTCGGGCTCAACGCCCTCGCGCTCCACACGGTACGCGCCGGCGCTCAGCGAGTTTCACGGCGTACGCCCACTATTCACTCGACCGACATCGATGTGGACCACCTCGCAGGAGGAGTGGCTCACGGAGCGAACGCACCATCGCAACCTCCGCGCGCTTCAGCGGATCGCGCAGCGTAGTGCCGACTACCAACGCGTCGTACGCCGAGTCTTGCTCTGCATTCAGGTGCACACACATACACACTCTCTCTCTCCCGATCTCCCCGATCTCTCGATCGCGTAGCGTGTGTGACGTGTCCGTTTCATTTTCAGGAATCCGAGCTTCTGGCGCGCGGCTACAAAATGTGCGCTCACACGACGGCACGCGCACATCGCACACACTCGTGCGCGTGTGACACGAGTGCTGACCTGACCCAACAATGTCGGTTCCAGTGGCCAGAGGCTGGGACCCATATCGCGGATGGAGGCGAACGGGCCAGTTCAGTCGCTGGCGGCCATGCGCCTGCGTACGCTGCTGCGACGGTCGATCGACGCTCTCCGCTCGGCCTTTCGTGCGGTCCCGTCAGCGTCGCCGTCGTCGACGCCCACGGCTTCATCGCATTCTGAAATGTCGAGCGCCGAAGCGGAGGGCACCGAACGGGATGCCGACTACTGGAATCGGACGCTGGCGGTGCTGAAACAGGACTACTACGCTCTGCTCAACGAATCGGAAGAGCACTTGGACCGCCTCGCCGACATTCTACCTGGTACCCGCACCCGCACCACCACCGCACATTCATGACGCAGTGTGAACGACAATACGCGCTCTCTCACGTTGTATTGCTGCGCGCGCAGAGTTGGGGGCGTACGGCCTGAGAGCGCACCTGGAGCGGCTGAGCGAGCTCTACGCCCGGCAGTGCTTGGCCTTGCAGGCCGCACTCAGTACGTAGTCACTCAGAGCCTCGTGTGTGGGTGTGTGGGTGTCGGTCGGCTGGTTTGAGGCGTCGTCGCTGACGAGCATCGATCCCCCCCCCGGCTCCGCTCAATCTCCCCGAACGTGGTAGAGGGCCAGCGCGGCGTTGCGGAGAGCAAGAAGCGGGGCCTGCCCCGAGCGGCGCCTCGCCGCCTGGGCGATAAGAAGTCGCCCAGGGCCAAGCTGGCGGCGAAGCTGGTACGCACATCGCACCTCTTCTCCTACATCGGTGCGCTGCATTCACTGGTGGCGACCACTCAAATTCCATTCATTCCTCCCATCGCGTCTCGCTCTAGGACCGCATCCTGCAGCTGTCCAAGCAGACCCGCGCCACGACCCGCCTGTTGCTGCAGCTCGGTACCATAGGCACATTCCT
>NW_004457377.1:34835-35810 GCF_000313135.1 Acanthamoeba castellanii str. Neff
CGACCACCGCAAGGCCATGGCCGAGCTCGAGGTCAACAAGGCCAGAGAGCTGGCTGCCATCGAGTCCAAGAAGTTCTCGGAGATCGTCGACGCCATCGGTGCCGACACCATCGCCTCGATCGCCCAGGCCGGTCCCGAGATGCAGGCCAAGCTGCTCCAGGGCCTGGGCCTCAAGAGCCTCATGATCACCGACGGCTCGTCGCCCATCAACCTCTTCAACACCGCCTCTGGCCTCATCGCCCAGCACCAGTAAGCCCCTCCTGGTTCTGGCACTGGCCACCCACAGGGGAGGTCTGCGGGGACTCCCCTGTGCCTGACTGTAAAACTCAACTCTTGCTCCCCCACCATAAAACATCATCAAAACCCAAACACGCGTCCCCTCTTCTTCTTGTTCACTTTTTCCCTACCGCACACGCACACGCACACGCATCGCACACGCACGCACCTTCTCTCACCACCGGAGCATGGCGTGCGCTGGTGTGTCGCCGTCGAGGCTGCACCGCATGCCCTCCCAGAGTCGCAGCTGCTCCTCTAACTTGCTGCTGATCTGCGGCTATGGGGTTGGCACACGAACATAAAAGTAAGACACGCAGTGGTGAACGACACACGCGCTCAGTGGCGGGGGCAGCGAGGCGAGCGTCTGACTCCAAAGATCGCCCTCCGGAGCAGCCGACGAGCTCGCTCAATCTGCTTGGCTGCTTCTGGTCGAGCGGAAGAGGATACTGCCCCCAACGCAAGTACTGGCGTTTTGATCCTTGCGAAGTTCTTGGGGTCCCACTCCATTGCTTGGGTCATCCGATCCCAATTCGACCGTTCACGACTCAAAGTTGAAGTTGTTGATTATCACTTCAACAAGGCTGCATCGGTGGTGATAACACTTCACTTCACTTCCTGACGGTGGTCTCCAGGGTGTGCTCGAGGCCGAGGTCGCCGCAGGCCAGGCGCACGCGTTCGACGGTGAGCGGCAGGTCGAGC
>NW_004457377.1:42130-42657 GCF_000313135.1 Acanthamoeba castellanii str. Neff
GGAACCTGCTTGGTGTGGGGGTCGTGGGTGGAGAGCATGACGGTGCAGGCACCGCAGAGGCCACGGCCGCAGCCGACCTTGGTGCCGGTGAAGCCCTCGCCTCGCAGGTAGTCCGCCAGGCTTTGGGCCGGGTCGGGCCGCTCCACCTCCACCTTCTCGCCATTCAAGAAGAACACCAGCACGTCGCCACTCTTCTCCATCTTGTGTGATGCGTTGGTGTGCGTGCGCAGAGGCCTTGTGTGGTAGAGGTTTAGTTGGGGAGCCACAACCGCGGCGTTTTATGTCAACAGTTCTGAATTCTGGGCGAAAAGAACCGGACACGGAACCGGTAAGAGTTGTGTAGAGGGTCGAGATGATGATGAAGAAGAAGAAGATGAAAAGGGAACTACAACAGAAGGGGGTTGAGGGTTATGTCGAGGAGGTGAGGGTCGACGTGGTGCGGGGAGAGGCGGGCGAGGATGTTGTTGCGCTCGGCGGGGATGGCGCCCTCCATGTAGCGATCCACAATGTCGTGCAGCTGGATGCGT
>NW_004457376.1:0-2734 GCF_000313135.1 Acanthamoeba castellanii str. Neff
ACCAAACAAAGACAACAACAACAATCAGGCACAACAGCCTTCTCGCCCATCTTCAGATTGGAGGGCGAATGAGGGGGAGGATTCCGCCATCTTGCCACTGTCTTTGTCGATGACCCGTCGCTTGACCTGCGTAGCAATGGCCGTGAACATGGCCTCTACACCCTCTCCGCTGGAAGCCGATGTTTCAAAGTAGTCCATGTCCAGTGCTTCGGCCAGATCGCGACCTTGCCTGTGCAGACCGTAGGTAAGCACGTATGGCCACCACGTCACGAAATATCGGAACTGTACCTGGTGGTCACCACTCTCTTGTCTTTCTGGTCACACTTGTTGGCAACCAGTATGCGATTGGTTCCTGGTGGTGCGTTGCGTTCCAGGTTGCGATACCACGTCTTCACGCTTGTGAACGAATCGGCACTCTAGTAGGGGAACGAGAAAGCAACCAACCTTTTAGCAGGGCGTAAACCGCAGCCGCGCCAAGCTGGCAAGGCGAGGCAAACATACGGTGCAGTCGTAGACGAGGATAACGCCGTCTGCAGTTCGGTAGTACGATGTCGTGATCGCGCGGAACCGCTCGTGCCCCGCTACAAAAATGCCACGTAAAATATTCATGTTTGATTTAAAATGTAAAAAAACAAAAACAAACAAAAAATACACTCACACGAGTACCTGTGTCCCAGATTTGAAATAGGTAGTCCACTTGATCGATGGTCAGCGTCTTGAGGAGGTAGTCCACTCCGATCGTGGCGCGCATGTTGGGATTGAAAGCGTTTCGGCAGAATCGCAGCAGAAGCGAGCTCTTGCCTACGTGCATGTCGCCAATCACAAGGATCTTGAGCGCTTTTTGCTTGACTCCATCCGTTCGAAAGGAAACATCTGCCATCTGTGCGTATGTCGCGGGTCAGGTGCGCGTCTTGTGTCTGCCCGAAGCGACAGAAGCTTCACGTCCGGAGTCACCCTTGGAATGCATGCAATTTTTCACGTTTCCGCAGGAAAAAGAATGGAAAAGGCAGAGGACAAAGGAAAAGCAACAAAAGCTCGCCACTGCAAACATCGATCAAAGATGGCGGCGATGGCGGCAGGAGGTGGCGCACCGGGAGGCAAGAGGGCGAATGCCAGACTGCCACCAGAGGTGGGAAGGATCGTCTTCGTCAAGAATCTCCCCTTCAAGATCACACCGGACGAAATGTACGACATCTTCGGCAAATTCGGCGCCATTCGACAGATCAGACTGTACGTCGCCCCTTCCCCTTCCCCCCACCACTGTTCTCTCATCATTTGCATGCAGGGGCACGAACAACAAGGAGACGAGAGGAACAGCGTTCGTTGTGTACGAGGACATCTTCGACGCCAAAAATGCCGTGGATCATCTTTCGGGATTCAACATCGGCGGTCGGTACCTCATTGTGCTCTACCATCAGCAAGCCAGAGCTACCAAGAAGATGGACCAGAAAAAGAAGAAGGAGGAGATCGACGAGCTCAAGAACAAATATGGTGTGGAGTAAGGATAGCTGGATGTAAATAAATAACATATCCTTTCAGCCCAGAGATGCATGTCACAAAAAAAAAGTTGTGTTACTAGCCTTAACACGATGTGAGTTGAAGACCGGAGTCTTTTCCCGTCCTTATGCAGGGAGATGCTAACCTTCTCTCGGCTCAACCAGCACATCCCTACCTCTGCACCTCGCCATCCTTTTGTTTGCGTCTTCTTGAGCACATCACAGAATTGTGGGACCGAACGCCGTGTCCTTTGCACACAAAGGCAAGATAAATAAAATGAAATAAAAATAAAAAGGCAACCAACATGAAGCGGGTGAGCAGCTGGCGCGTGGGTCTGCCCCGAGCAACAGCCTTGGGCGCTGGGCGCCACACAACGGCCGCACCGCTCCGCATGACCACACTTCCTCCTCGCCCCCAGTTCCGGTGCGGCACTGCGTCTCGATTTTTTGCATCTCGCATCGAATCTTCTGCACCGGAGGCGAGGGCTTCTGCAGACGGAGCTGCTCCGTCTACCCCGCCAGTTGAGCGCCTGGGGCTTCTGAGTGGATCTGCGCTGCACGAGAGGGCAACATTTGGTGGGCGCGACGTGGCTCTCCTTGCGGACACCTACGGTGCC
This sequence comes from Acanthamoeba castellanii str. Neff, assembly GCF_000313135.1. Lineage (NCBI taxonomy): Eukaryota > Discosea > Longamoebia > Acanthamoebidae > Acanthamoeba > Acanthamoeba castellanii. The sequence continues at coordinate 2,114 of NW_004457376.1, forward strand.
ATTGGTGTGTTCGACGCCGTTGGCGGCTGGCACGGTGCCGGCGGCAGCGAGTTTGCGCGATTGCTCGAACGACACGTCCAACGTTCCCTTGCATCAATCGATTTGGTGAAGCAGGGTACCTTGGCGTCTCAAGTGCCCCACTGCAGTCTTCTCGAGCCAGCGCTCCAGTGCCTGATCATTTTCGTCTGCAGAGATAATGACGTCCACAACCAAGTCTGAAGATGACACTGATGACGTCGAAGAGGCTGAGCAGGCAGACGACGATCTGGTACACTTTATGGCACATTTCTCACGCTCTAAGGATGTTCACGTGACTCTTCGAATGTAGGATGATATCCTCTACAAGCCGGGAAGTGAAGAAGAGAGATTCAAGGAGGAGAGCGATGCGATGGAAGAAGAACTACAAGGCGTGTATAGCCAAGTTCAAGCGCGAAAGAGCTCTTCTACTGCGGCGGCACGGAAGAGGCTGCTCACACGTTACTCAGTACGCTGCCAAGGTTTAGCGGATTGTTTGTGGTCATCACTGGCTAACGCAGTGTATCAAATGGCGGTTGGTTCAGGTGGAGCAGCTTCTGCCCAGCGAAATCCTCATGCGGGCCAGGAACGAGCTGTTGGACAAAA
>NW_004457376.1:2895-4353 GCF_000313135.1 Acanthamoeba castellanii str. Neff
ATCGAGGAAAAGGGCACCTGGCTACACACAGCAACGATGGGCGATCCCTGCTTCATGGTCATCCGGAATGGCAAGCGATTCTACCGCTCCACGCCTAGTTATGCGCAGTTCAACGAGCCTAACCACTTCAGCGGCTCAGGTGCGTCCCGTCACTAGATGGGCATTCATTTGACGAAAGGACGCGTCTCACCTGACTCTGATGGAATGCAGTCATCACCTTTGCCATGGACCCGAGCATCAAGCACAACTCCGTCAAGTACGGCAACCCGCCGCACGTGTATGATGAACAAAGGAGATGATCTCATTTTGGTTTGGCAGGCTCCTGAAGGGCGACATCATCGTAGTGGGCACAAATGGGTTGTTTGACAACGTCTGGGACGACGAGATCGTCGAAGTTGTCAACCGAACGATCGAGAATACCAAAGTTGATGAGGAAACAGCAGCGGCTTATCCTCTCGGTAGGGATCGCCCCCATCTTTCGGTTGTTAGTTGAGGAGCTCACTGTTCTCCTTCTCTGTGGCGCAGAGGGAATGATCGATCCGGAGATCATCGCCGAAGCCTTGGTGAAGCAGGCTACCGCCAACTCGACCAATTTGGAAAAGAAGTCTCCATTTGCTGAATACGCGGAGAAGGAGGGGTACATCTACATAGGCGGCAGAGAGGACGACGTCACCGCCGTAGTGTCCTACGTGGTGCCGCAGAAGAACTGAGCAAACAAAAGAAATTAAAATTTAATTAAAAAGGCGCCAAAGGGACTTCACACTTTCGCGCGCTTTTTGGCTGTCCCAGTCGCAGAAAGAAGAATCGAGGTGTAGAGGACGACGCCATTCGACGAGGATGTGGCTCACCGAGGTCATAATCGATGGCTTCAAGTCGTATGCGGCCCGTGAGGTCGTTTCCGGATTCGACATGTCCTTCAACGCCATCACAGGCCTTAATGGCACGGGAAAATCGAACATCTTGGATGCCATCTGCTTCGTGCTCGGCATTACCAACTTGACGCAGGTGGGTTACAACTTCATGCACTTGCTTGGTCCTGATAGCACGTACTCAATTTTCCCTTCGAATGTTCAATTTTTGCAGGTTCGAGTGAGCAATTTGCAGCAGCTCGTCTACAAGCAAGGCCAAGCGGGCGTCACCAAGGCGAGCGTAACGTTGGTCTTCAACAATGAAGATAAAGAGAGGAGCCCCATCGGATATCAACAGTTCAACACCATCACCATTACTCGCCAGGTGTGTAAACTCTCTTCCACAGAGGAGCAGCCAGGTGCTGGTGCTGACTGTCAGTTTCCTCTGAGCAAGGTGGTGATCGGTGGCCGCAACAAGTACTTGATCAATGGGCACAACGCGCGAGGCAACCAGATCCAGACCCTCTTCCACTCAGTGCAGCTCAACGTTAACAACCCTCACTTCCTCATCATGCAAGGCAAGATCACCCAGGTGCTCAACATGAAGCCT
>NW_004457376.1:6243-7275 GCF_000313135.1 Acanthamoeba castellanii str. Neff
CTCCACAGACTCTACGGCTGCGGAGCGAGTGACCTTCAACAAGACGGTGAATGCTCGGTCGGTGACTCTCGATGGCGTAGTGTTCGATCCCGCCGGCACTCTCACCGGAGGTTCGCGCCCGCAGGCCGCTTCACTTCTGGAGCAGCTTCAGCGACTCAACGGGATGAAGGACCAGCTGGCCGAGGAGAAACATAAGCTCCAGAAGCTGGATGGAGATTTCGCCAAGACTAGGGAGAGCTCCAGGGAGTACCAGGTACGCCGGTGGTGCCGGCAAATGCTTACATGGTTGGTAGCTCACCCGCTTTGTCTTCCACAGAAACTGAAGGAGGCATTGGATATCAAGTCCCACGAAGCAGAGCTTCTAGCCGCGCGTCTGCAGCAATGCGAGCACAGTCGAATGATCGAAGAGATCGAAGCCGCCAGAGAGCAGGTCATTCAGTCGCGGGAGGCTCTTAAGGCAGCCGCTCAAAAGGAGGCTGATGCTGATGCTAAGGCTAAGCAAATCGAAAGCGCCATGAGCAAGAGCAGCGGTACTGTCCCACCTCTATCCATATTCGACAAGCACACCATTCGGCTAACGGACTGTCAACTCACAGGCCGGAGCCAAAAGGACGAGATGAAAGTAATCCACGAGAAGATGGTGACCACGAAGGCTTCGCTGGGCGACGCCACGAAGTCGATCAAACAGCACGATGAAAAGATCGAACAGGCCGAACTCGAGCTGGAACAGCTAAAGAAGGAACAGAACGAGCTGCTGGAGAAGATCCGGGAGTGCGAGTCTGAGATCAAGAAGCTTCAGAAGGAGTTGCATGCCATGGAGCACGGCAAGGGCGGAGTCGCAGAGAAACGGGCTGCCTACGAAGCGGCGCAGGAACGCTTGCAGAAGAAGCAGGAATCTGTACTCTCCACCGACGAGAGGATCGCCGGCCTGCTGCAGGAGAAGGACGACCGAACGCAAGCGTCCATCGAACGAGAACAGAAGCTGAAGAAGCTCCAGAACAAGGTCAAGCGCTTCCACAAGGACAAGGAAGA
>NW_004457376.1:9198-10066 GCF_000313135.1 Acanthamoeba castellanii str. Neff
TAGGTCAGTACATTTTTCAGGCCAGCGTGGATCCTCCGCGGCGGTTCTATCGCAACCTGGACCAGCAGGCCATCAAGTTCGGGCTGTCTCGTCCCGACCTTCTGCGCGTGGTTGCCGCGTCGTCCAAATCGACTCCCTCATCTTCATCATCACCTTCTTCTTCGAAGCGATCCCTGGTCATCATCGATGCCAAGTCCTCGGCCAAGACCAAGTTCTCCCAGCAGGTGCAGGTGGCCTTCTACGCCCTGTTACTGCAGGCCTTGATCGACGAGGAGCAGATCGACGACTTGGAGATCGGCGCTGAGGGAGGTACACACAGACCGACCACTATGCCACGCACTGGCCACGTCACCACTAGACCCTAACCCTCCCCCCCATGTGGTTTATTGGTACGTAAAGGGATCTGGCTGAAGAACCAGCCAGCGCCGGAGTGGTTCAAGCTGGCGCCCATCGTCTCGATCGTGGAAGACTTCATGTTCCGGTCCACCCCTCTCGCGTTCTCACCGTTGGAGCAGCTGCTGCGAGTGCCCAGGTACGTACCTTCGTCAACGCCGCCAACGAACTCGAGCCCTAAACTACGGCGGTGGTGGTGGTTGCGGCGGCGGCGGGTAACCTTAGGTCGCAGGCCAAGTGGCAGATGACGTCGGTGTGCGAGAGTCCGTCGCGCTGCTCCTACTTCGACGTGTGCCACACCCAGACGGTCGAAGAGAAGAAGCTGTCGCAGGTGGCCTACCTGGGCCGCTCCGACCACGCCTTCCTATTGAACCTGCGCGACAAGCTTATTCAGTACGTGCCCGGGCTCTCTCGCTTTGTCTAATCGCATGTGCGTGTGTTGAATGAGCGCGTGTGCGGTGGTGCGTGTGCGAGT
>NW_004457376.1:10711-11547 GCF_000313135.1 Acanthamoeba castellanii str. Neff
CAACTATACCACCACATCACCTTCGCTCACTCTGCGTTCTCACCCGCCGCCTACACTGCACACAGGAGAACGAAAGCGATCCAAAGACGGCCAAATCGCTCACCTGCTACGTGTGGGATGACCTGGAGCGATACTACCTCGTCGATGTACTCACACGCACTCTGCTGGCCCATCAGCCAAACGGCGATGACAGAGGTGCATCGAGTCCCGACTCGATCAGCTACGACGACACCTTGGCGGTGCTGATGTGTCTGATGACCAACAGCTCCGGGTGGCTCCAACTGCCGCAGCAGCTCGTGCCGCCGGCATCGCCCATGCCGTCGTCGTCCTCCTCGTCCTTCTCCAAGACGACCAAGACGCTCCTCTTCTCGCCCTGGTCACCGGCGGGTACCTCCGCTACGACGTCGGCACCGTCACCGCCGGCCTCGCCCTACTCGCCCACCTCATTCGTGCCGGCCTCCCCGTACCCGCCCAGCGAGGCGACTGCCTCTGTCGAGGCAGCGGCAGCAAGCCACGAGGAGGCCCGCGACCAGCCCACAGCCGGCGAAGCGCCTGCAGCACCCGACGAGGCGAGCCCGGCTGCCGTGGCGGACGCCGCCGGTGGTGGCGCGGAGTGCTCGGACCCCGCGGTGCGAGGAAGAGGGCGCGGCCGAGGTGCAGGGAGCGCGCGTGGAGGAAGAGGACGCGGCCGAGGAGCGGCCAAGGCCTACGACGGCGATCGGGCCTCCCCCAGCAGCACAGCCCCAACTCGCCCCAATAGTACCATACTACTGCCCGCCCCAACTGACGTCAGCCTGTGACTCACCCCCCCCCCGCCACGACTCGTTCCGTCTCGA
>NW_004457376.1:12362-37587 GCF_000313135.1 Acanthamoeba castellanii str. Neff
CTCTCTCTCTCTCTCTCTCTCGTATGGCGACACTCACCTGAGCCGGTGTGGCTTGTGTGCGTGGCCACACAGGCGTTCCACCTCGAAGTGGTCGAAGTGAAGCACAAGCCCTCCACGCGCGCCACTCAGACCATGACCTACGAGGTCCTGTGTCGCCTGGCCACTTTCACCGGCTCGCTGCCCGACGAAGGGTGCGCCCGCCCCACCCCACCCCATCACCCCCCGGCTGCTGCCCCGCCACCTCCCAGGCCTCCCCTGCTCTGCTCACATCGTTGCATGTGCGCCGGTGGTGGTCGGCTGGCTGGACGACAGGGACTTTGGGAACAGCTACCCGTGGGTGCTGTCGCACGACTCGCCCGAGGGCGAGGAGGCCACGCGCGGGTACGACGACGTCAAGTACTTCCTGTGGGACACCCCGCCCTACGAGAACATCGACACGCTGGCCATCGCCCGCATCAACAAGTTCGTCGTCAACGGCCGCGACGAGACGGCCGGCGACTCAGCCGACGATAACGAAGGTGGTGGCCAGGGCCAGGGAGACGACGATGCGAAGCCGGCGAGTGTGGAGGAGAATGAGGAGATGGTCAAGGAGGCGGAGAAGCAGGGCAGGAACGTGCTAATCAAGCTCAACGTGAAGATCCGAACGAAGAGCCAGTTCTTCGGAGCGCCAACGGAGGCCACTGCAGACCGCCAACAGGAACAGCAGCAGGCAGGGGAGGAGAAAGAAGAAGGCGAGGCAGCGGCCGAAGCGCGCCGCAGCTGCGTACCGCGTCAGCTGCTGCTCCAGAAGCGCTACACGGACCCGTTCACGTACACGAGAGTGCAGGAACTGCTCTACGACCTCAACGACAGCGTCAAGCGCGCCAAGTCCAGCGACAGGTACCGCGGCCACTCCCTCCCACCACCCACCCGCCCCTTTGAACCTCCGGCCGGCTGCTCACGTTTGACACCACACACACAACACACAACACACAACACACAACACACACACGGCGTGCTTCGCAGCCTCCCGCTGGCTATGAGGCTGCTGGAGGATCCGTCGTCGTGGGCCAAGCCGGACGCTGCCGCGTCCGCCGAGGACAAGACGAGCGCGGCGGCCACGGGAGGTGAAGTGGGTCGTGACCAGCACGGGGAGGACGCGGTGCGCAGGGCGCTCTTCACCGGGGTCGGCGAGGGAGCGCACGAGCAGAGCGAAGCGGTCGATGGTGGTGTCGGCTCGCAGCCCGCAGAGGCACCATTGGCAGTGCTGGACGAGGAGGAGCTGAAGCCCCAGGCCGCGGCCAGCGCCACGAGCCGGCCCGTGGTGGGCTCGCTCGGCTTCTTCTCCGACACTTTCCTGCAGGCGACGCGGCAGGCCTATCACGACTTCAAGGCCCACAGCCCCGACCGGTTCTCCATGACCCAATCACAGGTGAAACATTTATCGTTATATATTTATATATAAAATAACATGTAGCTGATATGTTTATGCATATACTAACATGTTGTTGATATGTTTACTCACACGTGCCACAGGAAGTACTGTTCGAGAGCGTGCTCAGGAATAGGCTGCAGATGGTGTGGGGACCGCCCGGCACGGGCAAGACCCAGTTCCTCGCCCTGCTGGTCCTGTGCCTGCTCGAGGCCCATCGCCGGGTGGTGAGCCACGGGGTGCTGAACGTGGTGGTGACGGCCTACACCCACGTGGCGATCGAGAACCTACTCATCCGCGTGGCCGAGCTTCAGCACCTGGTGGCCTCCTCCGTGCCCGGCTACGAAGCCTTTGAACTCTACAAACTCGGCGATGCGTAAGTGTCACAAGACACGACACGACACGACCAACGACACTAACTCGTGTTTCGGCCATTTAGGCTCAAGTTGCTGCGGAGCGAAGTGGCCGGCGTCAAGCTGCGCCGGCTGCCCAAGGGCATGGAGGGAGAGGCGTTCACCACCAAGATGCCCTCCCGCTGCGTCATCGGCGGCACCGTGTGGGCCATTCACAAGGTACGCGGGCGCGCGGGCAAGCCTTCTCCACAGCTGGGCCGCCACGGCCGAGGCCCGACTGACTGACGCTGCGCGTGTTCGCCCGGGTGGGCAGGCCTACCGCGGGCTGAAGGACGAGATCGCGGTGCTGGTGATGGACGAGGCCTCGCAGGTGCCGGTGGCCGAGGCCGCCATTCCGCTGTCCCTCGTCCACTCGGCCCAGGGGCGGGTGGTGCTGGCCGGCGACAGTGCGCGCACACCCGCCCACGCGCTGCATGCGCGCTTCCTGGGCGTGACTCACCCACACACACACACACACACACACACACACACACACAACGAACGACACACGACACACAACCCCTCCCGCACGCACTCAGATAAGCAACTGGGCACGATTCTCGCCGGCACCTACCCACCGCCGACCGATCAGTCCCCTCCGCTGCACCAGTCCATCTTCAAGTGCCTCAAGCACTCGCTCAAGTGCAAGGTACACACGCACACACGCACACACACATACACGCACACACGCACACACATACACGCACACACGCACACACGCACACACACGCACACACATACACGCACACACGCACACACACGCACACGCACACGCGAAGGTGGTTGTGGAGGCTCACGTTGGTACCTACTGGCCGGCGTGCTAGGGCCTGTTGGGGGACCACTTGGGTTCGCTGGAGGAGAACTTCAGGATGAACGAGGACCTGTGCGAGCTGCCCCGTCAGCTCTACGGCTCCAACTACCGCCCCGTGGCGCGCAACAAGGACTGGAAGCTCACGGCCACGCCCACGCCCACGGCCCAGCAGCAGGTACCACGCCGACCACCCTCAACTTCAATTGGTGGCGATGGCCCATCGGTCGGTGGTATGACACGGCGGGTTTCTATGCGTAAGGGGGCAAGCGGCGACGAGGAGGAGGAGCAGAAGAGGACCCACCCGCTGCTCGGGCTGGCGCGGTCGGCGGTGCAGGACGAGCGAGCGATCGTTGCGCTTCGACTTTATTCTTCGCCGCCGTCATTGTCGACGACGACGAAGACGGGCGAGTCGAGCGCGGAAGCGCTTTCGGTTGCGGTCGGGCTGGAGGAGAGGGAGGCGCAGATCGTGGCGATGCTCTCGCTCATCTTGTGGAACCACAGCGGCTACGCGGACACCTCGCGCCGCAATCAGAAGGCGTTCTGGAGGGAGAAGCTGTTCGTCGTCACTCCACGCCACGTACAGCGGTACTGCACCCCCGTTGCAATCCACCAATCGCAGCAGCACCGCAGCAGTATGACACCGAGTGTGTGTTGTGTGTGTTGCATGTACTACGTGTGTGTTCCAGAATGGCGGTGCGTCGTGCGCTTGAGAAGGCTGGGTTCGACCTGGGCGCAGTGTTTGTCGATACGGTGGAGAAGATGCAGGGGCAGGTAACCGACGTTCTACTTCCCCCGCGCCGTTTTTGTTTAGGGCTGATGTGCTCTTTCTTCTCTAGGAATGCGACTGCGTGATCGTCTGCTATGGTGCGTGGACTGCGGACCAGCTTGCCGCCAACCCCGAGTTCGCCTACTCTCTCAACCGACTGGTGCGTAGCAATGACGGCCTTGTCCCACCCCTCTTTCTCTCACGCCCCCTATGTATGGCGCAGAACGTTTCTATCACGCGGGCGCGAAAGAAGTGCATCCTGCTGCTCTCCGACGCCATGCTGACCCCTACGGCCGCTGTGTTGGACGATGCCCGGGCCAAGAAGGGCTTCTTCTACCTCAAGCAGCTCATGCACCACGCCAAGGTGCTGGCGGTTGGCCACGACCAGTGAAGGCCATTCTTACGAAAAGGAGTCTTCACAAGTACTCTGTTGGTGTTGGTGTGCATTTGATTTTCTGTTTCTTTGTTCACATGACACCAAAGAGCCAGTTCAAGAGTCGCGGCTGCTTGCGGAGGTTGTGGATCAGGGCGGCCACCGAGAGGACGATGACCGTCGTGGTCTTCCAGGGCTTGGCCACAACCCAGCCCATGCGCTGCGCGTATCGGTACATCGTCTCCAGCGCGAACGGAAGGCAGTACGCCGCGAGTTCTGATAAGAAGACACAGACATAGATAGCTCAATGAGTTGCTATTGTGCGCAATCCATTGCGTGGGCACTGGGCATGAAGTACCTGATTGTCTCGAAGGCAGCTCGATGAGCGTGGCCAGCCCAGCAACCCAGGCCTGGCTCATCATTATTGGCCGAGTCATCTTGATGGAGAAGTTGGAGTAGAGGAAGCACCCTGTGGCCACGCACACAGTGCGTGTGAGTTGGACTGCCACTTGGTGGGCGGTGGGTGGAGTGTGTACCGGTGGCAATGGCCAGTGTGCAGTAGGCGGTGAGAAAGGCGGTGGACCGAACGATGTTCTCCACGGCTCGCTTGAGCCCGGTCATGTTCTTGCGTGTGGCCAGGAAGAAGATGATGTTGAGCGGCACGTAGATTCGCAAGCTCAGCAGTAGGCACTTTGTGAAGAATCCCCACAGATAGGCGCTGTGATGTGCGTGTGTGTGGTGTGTGTGTGTGTGTGTGTGGTGTGTGTGATGTGTGGTGTGTGTCGTGTGAGTGTTGGTCACTTACAGGCCAGTAAGCCAAACGTGCGCTGAGCAGGATTCGAAGGGTGTACGCACAAGTGAGTCCGGCCGGGGTGTGTGACGTGGCAAAAGAGTTCGCCGCCCATGAGCCGCTTCTTCATCGAGGCGTTGATCATGCCCTGCTTGTCGAGGAAGCGCAAGTATCCCTCCGGCAGATCCTCGGGAGCGGCGATCCTGAACAGAGGTACCACACACACACGCACATGCACACACGCACGCACACACCACACCGTGAGCTGGGCGATGTGGCCAACGTGGCGAATGTCTCATCGACGCACCATGAGGAAAGGATTTGGGTGGCAGAGAAGCACATGATCGCCGTAGGGCCGTATTTCCATTCCGGCCAAGGCAAGCACCGAGCTGCCCGCACCTGCGACAGAAGCGAACGAGCATGGTCCACCATTATGAGAATCGAGCACCGCGTGTGCGTGTGCGGTGGTGCGTGTGCGTGGACGACTGGTACCAGACACCAGAAAGCGAGCGTAGAGTTGAGAAGGGAGGGATCGATCTTGAGGCCGATCCACGCCGCGGCACCACCCGCGATCGCCATCCACGGCAGCTTCTGCTGGAACAGGTGCAGCACCGACGCGATCAGCCTGTTGCGTTGTCCGCCCTGCTCGTCACGCTCCGCGTCCAACGTTTGCAGCCACTGTGTGCACCGCGCGCACACCACGAAAGCAGTCAGCAGTGAGCTGAGAAAGAAGGCGGGGGATGATGAGAGGACCTTGTGCCAGCGGTAGAAGGACCGGACGAGGCCCACGAAGATGCTCACAGCAACGCCTCGCCTGTGTTTTTCAAATGAGAATGAGAAGAAAACGATGGATGGAAGCGTAAACGTACCGCACGGTAGGGCGTGTGATTTTGCGTTGAATTATGCAGAGCGGGCCGGTGTAGATGAGGAATCCTTTGACCATCCCCTTGACGATGTAGCGTATGGCCCCTTCCCTGTCGCGCTGGCTCTGATCGCGTATGATCAAGGCACCCACCTTCTCCTTGCCCTCCTTCAGCAAAGTCAGCACCTGTTCACCCTTCTCTCGTGCACGTAGCGTGTTACTCGCCTCTTTGGCCTTCTCCTGTGCGTCTCCTCCATGGCCTCCGCTCTGGGCGTCGCCCACACGCCCTTCCGATTCATTCACCTGCGGCTGCTGCTCGACTTCCATCTTCACAATCTTTACGAGATTACCGCCCAATCTCAGCGATTCGAACAAGATGACGCCAGATTAGAAGGGTCCTTCCTTGCCTGTGCCTCGCAAATGCCAACGTGCAAACACAACACGTCGCTACTCGCGCCTTTCCCTGTTCGCCAACCGTCGCCTTTCGCCCCAAACGGGGTTGGCGCTGAGTTATGGTGTTGGCTTGGCCTGGTCGAGGACGCGGCGGAAGGTGAGCGACAAGCGCGTGCCTCTGGGGATGACAGTGTCGCCCACGACGTCCTCCGCCCGCCTGGCCACGGCGTGCATCCACTCGTACCGTGCGTCGCCCTGGCCATCGTGCGTGAGTGAATGCATGTAGCCTCATTGTGCAGCGGCTGTGTGAGCACAACGGGTGGACGCCCCGCACCTCCAGCACCAACAGGCTGCGCCTTTCCAGATACACTTGCGTCTGGTGCTTCGAGTCCTTGTGCTTGAAGTCCATGGTGCACCCCGATTGCAAGGTCAGCGATACCACACTGGCACGGGCAAAGAGGAAAACATGGTGAAGGTGAGTGGCCAGAGGCTCCATTCGAGGGTGGTAGAGCGGTGAGCTCCTACGAGGCGATACCAGCTGTCGAACGACTGTGTGTGGTCAATGTGGAATCCCAGTCCCTGCCCGGGCTTGTACCTGTGGGGACGCCACGTCAGCCAGCACTGAATGCAGGAGGCAAAGAGGTGCGAAAGAGGCATTACTCGTTGACGATCACTTGGTCAGGCGCATGGAGCATCGCCCCACTTTCACACAGCCTGGCCGCCAGCTGTCGAAGCCAGTCGGGAAACGGTTCTGAGGGCACCAACCGGTGATGCTCTTTGTGTAAACAGCTGTGTGAGGCAGGAAGGCGGCAGAGGAGAAGAGGAATGTGGGGGGGGGGGCACCCTCAGCGGCACCGCCTCGAGCAGTGAAGTCGTACTTGTATCCGAAGTGGTGCGTTCTTCGAGGCAGTGGGTTGTTCCAGTCGAGCTGCTCCAACGACCGCACCATGGCGTCCTCTTCCTCAGTGGTGATGAATTCGGGCACATAGCGGAGGCCAGCTACAACTGCTGCTCCCTCTTCTTCGTGTCGTTGTTCCTGCATGTTGGCTGCAGTGACAGGCCAGTGGCCGGCTGCCGTGCGCACCGCTCGTTACGAGAAAAAGTGTGGAATCTCTTCGTGGCGAAAGAACGAAAGCGAAGACGAAGAGGTGCGCCGCGGCGGTGGTCAGAACGAGTCCTCAGAGCACACGGACCACTCGCCTCCCTCGCCCTGCGTGACCCATTGGAGCTTGCTGTTTGGGCTGACGCCGTAGTTTCGGTATTGGTAGAACGAGCCATAGTACAGGAAGAGCTCTTCGCCTTTGATATGGCAGAAGAAAAGAGGCCGATCAGAACACAGCGCGTGGGTCAGGCAGGCAATGAAGGAAGGGACCGCACCTGCTTCGATCTCGCGCAGAGTGTAGATCCGTTGATGTAGTCGAAGATCGCCAACAGCCCGCACGGCGCCCCACCCGCAGCTTGCCTCGCACTCTAGTGGGGGCTCATTGAGATACAGCACCGGGCACTTCTCAAACTCGCTGAAGCGCAAACAGACGAGAGTCAAGCCTGAGTAGCTCAGTGGAAGCGGAACAAGAGAGGAGGTGCGACGCACGGCCACAGTCGTCCCGTCGTCACGTCGGCCGGTTCATGAAGAGCAGCATACGACGAGGCCTCGCCCCACCCCAAGTCGTAGCCCCAGAACGTGCCAATGCACGCAAACCGGGGCAGCCTCTTGCGCGCAAACAGTCCCTTGCCTGCCCGCACTATGTCAGGGGGCAGAGAAGAACGAGAAGATTGCGTCAAAGGAGGGGTGGGGGCGAGCACCGGCGCCAGGGATGAGGGAGGAGGCCACGATCACCGAATCGCCCACATCACCGTCGCATTCACGAAGTGCATCCTGCGCGAGGCAGATTGATTCGGGATCCTCCGTGCCTCTTGCTTCAATCTGCGCGAGCCTTTCGCTCAGCTGCGCGTACCGAGGCAGATGCTTGAATTTGTGGAAATGCGAGAGGCGCCGCAACATGTACTCGTGGCGAGAGGAAAGGCCTTTGTGTAAGATGGAGCGAGAGAGGAGTTGTTTGTGCAAATGGATTGTTTTAATAACAAAAGAGATCGCATCTCTGTGTGTACAGATCCGACGGTACAGGTGTGTATTACAACGCTCGATCCCAGCGAACCAATTAAGCGGTGGGGTACGAGGCGGAGGTGGCGATACCGCAGTTGTTGTTCTTGTTCCTGGCCATCTTGATGTAGCCGGAGAGACCCCAATCAGCGCCCCACGAGTTCTTGACGAGCCAGTAGTCCTGGCCGTTCTCAGTGCCCCAACCGACGGCGAGCACACCGTGGTCGAGCTGGGTCGACGAGCAGGCCGACTCGTAGTAGACGCCGCCCGAGTAGAACTGGAAGGAGTTGTGCGAGGCATCGATGGCGACCGAGGTGGGCTCGGTGGCGACGGCGTTGAGGAGGGCGTTCTCGTCGCCGGACGAGACGTCGGTGTAGCTGGTCAGCGAACCACCCGAGTTGGCGGGGTTGTACTGGCAGGTGTACTGGGCAGTCTGGTAGGGGTACGAGGCCTCGGTGTCGATGCCCTTGTTGTTGATGATGTACTCGAAGGCGTAGTCCATGAGACCACCGTTGCAGCCGTTGTTGCCGTACGAGCCGGAGCAATCGATGAGGTTCTGCTCGGAGAGCGAGGTAAGACGGCCGGTCTTGAGGAAGTTGGCGCCCTCAGTCGAGCCGGTGGTCGAGAACGACCAGCACGAGCCGCACTGACCTGCAAAGAGCCAAGAAAAAAAGCGACGCAAAGAACGAAAACGTAAGTTTAGGTCCGATAATGATTATCGGGGGGGGGGGTGACACTAGATCCAGTGCAAAAGATGGAAAGATGGATGGAAAGAAGGGGAGAAGGCGTACCCTGGTTCTTGACGTGGGTGACGGCACCCTTCTGCCTCCAATCGAAATCGGCGGGCAGGCCGGGGGCGGGGACGGCCTTCTCGGCGGCCTTGTTGGCGTGGAGCGAGTAGTCGAAAGCGAGACCCTTGAAGAGCTTGTTGAACTCGGCGTTGGTGAGATCGCCGAACTTGTTCATGGCCAGGAAGAAGGTCTGGTTCGAGCGGTTGTGCTCCTCGATGAGCTGCTGGTTCTCCCTCCACACGTTCCACCTGAAGACGAACTCCTCGTTCGAGTACGACTTGGAGTTGTCCCTCATCCACTTGGCGAAGACGCCGGTGAGCGGGTCATGGGTGGTGGCGAGGGTGGAAGCCACGCAAAGGGCGGCAAGCAGGACGAGGATGGTGGTAGCGCGCATGGTGTGTGCTGGCTCGGCTGAGATGAAAGAAGACCCGCACTGCCCTCGTCGCTTTATGAAGGTGCGGAGTCCCAGTCAGAGAACCAATGATAGGCCCTCACCGCAGCCAATCATCGGCCTCTGCAGGTTTTCTGTCTCCGCGAGAAAGAGCGGCCGAACTTTTCTTGTTTGGCCACCAGAAAGAATCCAGAATATAACCGGACACGCAATTTCACACGTAAGTTGTTGTTTTTTCAATCTCTCGCAAATCGATTGGTAAGCGAGGGGGGGAGCGATTGGGATGGGTCACTGCTCAAGCGTGGGGGTGGGACGCGGCGGTAGCGATGCCGCACTGGTTGTGCTTGTTCCTCGACATCTGCGTGGAGAATTAGATGATCATTAGAATGCAGATTGGCAGTCGAGGGGGGGGGAGTGTGGTACCTCGATGTAGCCGGAGAGGCCCCAATCAGCGCCCCACGAGTTCTTGACAAGCCAGTAGTCCTTGCCATCACGTACGCCCCAACCGACGGCGAGCACACCGTGGTCGAGCCTGCTCGAGCTGCAGGCCGGCTCGTCATAGACGCCTCCCTTGTAGAACTGGAAGGACGAGTGCGAGGCATCGATGGCGACCGAGGTGGGCTGGGTGGCGACGGCGTTGAGGAGAGCGCCCTCGTTGCCCGAAGGCACGTTGGTGTAGCTGACCAGTTCGCCGCCCGAGTGCTGCTTGTTGTAGCGGCAAGTGCCCTGCGAGGCGTGGTAGGGGTACGACTCCTCGGTGTCGATGCCCTTGTTGCGGATGATGTACTCGAAGGCGTAGTCCATGAGGCCGCCGTTGCAGCCGTGGTTGCCGTACGAGGTGGAGCAGTCCACCAGGTTCTGCTCGGAGAGCGAGGTGAGACGGCCGTGCTTGAGGAAGTTGGCACCCTCAGTTGAGCCAGTGGTCGAGAATGACCAGCACGAGCCGCACTGACCTGCAAACATGAACAACATGAAGACCATCAAGCAGTCAGTCATGGCGCACTGCTGCAAAGCAAGGTGAGGATGTACCCTGGTTCTTGACGTGGGTGACGGCACCCTTCTGCCTCCAGTCAAAGTCAGCGGGCAGGCCAGGGGCGGGGGCAATGTCGCTTTCCTGCTTGGCCTGGTCGGCGGTGATGGAGAGGCCCTTGAAGAGTTTGTTGAACTCGGCGTTGGTGAGGTCGCCAAACTTGTTCATGGCCAAGTGGAAGGACTTGTTCTGGTGGTTGTGGGCCTCGATGTAGAGGTAGTTCTCGCGCCACACGTTCCACCTGTAGACGAACTCCTCGTTGGCATAGCTCTTCTGGTGCTCCTGCATCCAGTCAGCAAAGACCCCGGTGAGCGGGTCATGCGAAACGGCAAAGGTGGAGGCCACAAAGAGGGCCACACACAGGGCGAGCAGAGTGGTGGTGCGCATGGAGGTGGTGGTCAATGCTTCGTCAAAGCGTTGGCCTCCTCTTAAGTGTTGACTGGACCAATCAACAAGAGGTTGAACCATGAAACCTCCTGCACGCATTCTCCTACAGTGCTGATTGGGTTGTCGTAAAATGACGAAACGGAAGCCAGGTGGCCAAAAGTTATAAAATGTAGACTGGAGGTGACGGGTATCGATCCCGCTGCCTCTCCGATGCGAACGGAGCGCTCTACCATGTGAGCTACACCCCCAGAATTACTGCACTCACTGATGCACACGCAATAAGCAGGACGTAAACCACCCACGCCAAAATGCAGCCGCGGCGTAGGGGATCCACGCATGGACTGCCTTGGCT
This sequence comes from Acanthamoeba castellanii str. Neff, assembly GCF_000313135.1. Taxonomy (NCBI): domain Eukaryota; phylum Discosea; order Longamoebia; family Acanthamoebidae; genus Acanthamoeba; species Acanthamoeba castellanii. The sequence goes on from NW_004457376.1 coordinate 23,213, forward strand.
GCAAGCGCGGAAAACATTTTCTGTGGACCAACGGCAAGATGAGGCGAGCAGCAAGAGCGTGGGCAAACGGTGCGACCCGATTGAATGGAACGATACGTGTCGCGGGACGATTGTCGGTGGCAAGAAGTGCGTCGGGCGAAACAAAGGCACATGCGGAGCTGCAGCTGGAAAATGAACGATTGAGGAAGACCGTGGACGATCTAAGACGCGAGCTGGCGGTTGCGAAGATGAGCCCCGTGCGCAGATTTTCCCAATTCGTATCTACCATGCCCCGCAAGAAATTCAACCGCCTGTTGATCATCGCCTTCCTGCTCTCGCAAACCATGCTCGCGGGAGGGATCCTCGCCTACCGATCCCTCAAAAGCGACGACGATCGTGAGGGAAAGGAAGATCCACACATCTCATGACCCCTCCCCTCCGAAATCTAGCATCTGCAAAATTAATTAATCACTCATCGAAATCGACGTCTTGGGCCAGCTTTCGCGCCATTTTTGTTTTCGATCTGGGCGTGCAAGACCGGAACATCCGGCTACGACCGCGGGGATATTTGGTAACCGCGACCACTGCGGGTAGCAACCGAAAGAGCCCGAATGACCTGCAATTTTTTGGGGCAATTTGTTGAAGCCGGCGAACTGGCGACCAGCTTCCTCTTTCTCTCAACGACCCGCGCAACAACTCAAGACAACGCATCGTTCGGTAGACGCGAAGAGATATACAAAGAGATAACGAGTTGGAAGGGAACGTTGTGAAGAAGGAAGCAGAGAGATTTGATTTTTCCCTCCGAGAGATGAATCCAATTCGCGCCGGCGGAGGCAGTGCTTCTCTTCCTTCTTCTTCTTCTGCTGCTGCTTCCCATCTTCCCTTCGCGACCTCTCCTCTCAAACGCCAGGCCGACGGTCGGCTCATCGCCCCGGTTTTAAGTCCGAACCTCGCCCCCACCACAATCGACAACCAGCCGTCACATCTCCTTCATCATCATCCTCATCATCCCTCTTCTTCGCAAATCCAGTACCATCAACAGCAAGTGACGCTTATCGAAGAGGAGATGGCCGCCCTTCAGCTCGTACAGGAAATCGAAGATGAAAAGGCCAAGGCCAGCCGGCTCGAGTGGTGCCTGCGCGAGATTCTGGCCGAGCGCGACGTTCTCCTGCGTCAGCACGAAGACGAGGCCCGCCGGAAGCGGCAGGAGGAGCTCCACAGCCTCAACCACCACCTCAACCTCAACCTCCACGCCTCGGTCTCCTCGCCCTGCGTCGTCGTCACGCCCATCGCCCCCGCTCCCGTTCCAGCTCTCAACCCGCACGCCCGGCCGCGTTCGACGTCGGCCCCGCCGGCCATGATCACCACCCCGCCCGCACTCCTCCCCGTTGGCCCACCCAGCGCCGCCGCCCAGCCGCCGCCGCCGCCGCTGCTCCGCCCGCAGCCGCACTCGTTCCGTATCGTGCGCCAGCACCAGCTCCAGCTTCAGCAGCAGCAACTGCAGCACAAGCAGCGACAGCATCAACACCAACAGGGGTCGTGCGAGGCGGCGCGGCTGCTCGGCCTGTCGTCGTCGGAGGCGGAGGCGCCGACGGACACGATGGTGGTGGACACGTCCGCAAAGTACCAGGGCCCGGTCAAGCGAGCGCGGCTCGGCACCTCCCTGCCCGCCGTCGCGTCGTCGTTGTCGTCGTCCAACCAGCCCAACCAGCTGCAGCTGCAGCCCCTCCGTCCGGCCACGGTGGTCCATCACCAGCACCAGCACCACCAGTCTGCCGGCGTCACCGCTCGTCAGTCGGCCCCGATGACGTCCGTTGACGCCAACCGTTTCCACCCGCTCCAACCGCACCAGGTTCAACACCAGCACCAGCACCAGCACCAGCACCACGGCCACGACCACCACCAGCATCAGCACGTCTGTGGAGGCCCCAACTCGGCGGCCGGCTGCGAGTCGCCTGTCGGATGCCTCCCTTTCGGCGGCACCCCGCCGCAGTGCGCCGCTGGCGTTGTCGCGGCTGCTGCTGCTGGTGGTTCGCTCTCGGCGTCGTCTTCGTCGTCGTCCTTCGAGTGGAACAACAGCTGCTCCTCGACGGCAGCCACGCCGATGCCGACGCCGACCCTCGCCGGCGGAGACTGCGCTACCGAGTGGCCGCTCGCCGGCCTCAACGACGAGTTCGACTACGATGCCCTGCTCGACAACCTCTCGTCGGGACTGTAAGCCCTTCGATCTCCAGAGAGATCCTCAAAAACGCGCGCGTGTTGGCTCGTGTGCGTGAGCGTGTGCGTTCGTGTGTGTGTGTAAATGATGTTGATTATGTATCTGTGTATGTAACGTACCTGTCGCCAACGCCCCCGCGCCTCCACACCGGCCAACAGTTGTTAACTTGTGTAAATACTAAGCCTGTGTTCTCAACCACCCAGCGCCGCCTCGATCCCTCTCTCTCTCACACACACACACACACGACACACAGAGAGATGAGTGTAGAGGGGATAGTGGTCTCTATTTGCAGGTGGGCTTGTGCTTGGGCCAGTCGGCTCGCTGGCACTCGCGCCCGCAGTAGTACACCTTCTTGCATCGCGAGCACCGATTGAAGGTCTCGCCGTCCTCCTCGCTCCGCCCGCACTTGCCGTTGGCGCACCGGATGGCCCTCTCCTCCACGACCACTGCCGCTGGCTTCTTCGTCTTCGTAGCAGTTGGCTGCTTTGCCTCTTCTAGTTCTCCCTCTTCCTCGTTCACGTCTCCCGGGTTGGACATCTTGTTGGCACCCTCCTCGAAGAATTCATCCTTCTCGTTCACCTCGACCTCGCCCAGCTGGGCATCGAATCGCACCAGCAGCTCGCAGAGGGCGGTGTTGCCGCGATCGGCGGCGTCGTTGAGCGGTGTGCGGCCCCGATCGTTCTTGATGTTGGGATCGGCACCGGCACTGAGGAGCAGCTCCACGATGGCCTCGTGCTCCTTCGTCATCTCGGGCTGAGTTGCCACCCAATGCAGTGCCGAGTTTCCGTGCTCGTTTGTGGCGTTAACATCCACCTTCATCTTGGCCGATTCATCTCCGTTTGAAGATGCATCCTTGTTCGCGGCGAGCAGCAGCTGCACGATTCCGAGATTGCCGTTGGCGCTGGCCATGTGGAGGGCCGTATTGCCGCGTCCATCGCGTCCGTTGAAATCCAAATCTCCCTGCCCCGCCGCGGCTGATGCCAGGAGCTCTCGCACCACCTCCTCCTCGCCATACCTCGCCGATTCCAGCAGCACCTCCATCTAAATCGATTTGATTTTAAAAATCAATTTACCTCGAATGGGGAGCCAATTCCTTTTTTGTTTTTTTGCGCCTTTCGACCTGGTTGTTAGCACCAAACCCAACCTTGGCGTTGCATTTTAGTCAGAAGGGACATCCATAAGTGACAGTTGGGTTGGCAAGGGGGTCGGGGAAGGCGTCTTGCCACCAGAGCTCAGACGGGTCCCACTGTTCTCTCGCCAGCTGAGTGGCCTGATCCAGGTCGTCGCCGCTGTTGTTGAAGTTGAGCTGCTCCTCTTCTGACGAGCCGTGTCGCCAGTCGCCTTCCCAGCTCGACGGTAGTGGTGAAGTTGAGGTTGATGAAGAAGTGGACTGTGCTGGACTGGCGTCGGGAGATGAGGAGCTCGAGGATGCCTCGAGTGGCGGAGAGAAAGGCGGAGAGGAGGATGTAGAGGAGGGCGAGCTCGGGTGTGTGTTGAAGACGAAGGTCGCTAGGTGCGACGCACCGGCGGTGGTAAGTGACGTAGGTGCCTTGAGCAAGGAGGTTACCGTTACGGGCGATAGCTCGGAGGGAAGTATCAAACAGCGCGAGTGCCAGGGCAGCATGGCCGGTTCGTTCACCAGAGTCTCCTTCTCGAGCATCACCTCCTGAAGGTACCACTCGAGCCTTTGCTTGCGCCTCTTCTCGGCCTCGATCATCTCGACTATCTGGGCCAGCGAGAACCAGTTCATCAGCTCGTAGCACGGCTTCTTCCTGATCTTCTTCGTCGCCATTGTCGTTGTGTGAGGTGAGGTGAGAGTTGGGCTGAGGTGTCGGGCAGGCAAGTAAGTAAGACTTGAAGAGCAATGGAAGTGAGTAGCTCTGCCCGTTTTTCCCCTACCCGTTGGCTGGGCAAGAACATAAGGAGAAGCACACCCCAGAAGCAGCTCTGCCATGCAGCAGCAGCCCAAACAAGAACCTCCATCTTTACCATCCGAGGTAAAGCGCAGTTTGCTAACTCCTCCCCTAGGTCCCCACCCTGCAAAAATACCAGCGCCATGTAAGGTCCACGATGGTTCAAACATGAGGCATGCCACCACCCCCGGCAACGTGCTGGAACATTACCCTGGTAGGGAACTTCTTCAACGGCTCTTTTCAAGCGTCGACATGGTACTCCCCGTTTTGCCCTAGTTCGTCGCGGCCTGCTCGTTTCTGGTGCCTCGCCATCTGCACCTGCCCTCCCCCCCCACCTGCGCCGGATCAGGCCTGTGGCGGCACTGCGTCGCTGGGACGGCGCTTTTCGGTGGGGAGATGAGGGGACCCGAGGCCTTGTCGGTGTTGGGAATGGCGTCTGGTAAATAAATAGTGGGTGGCTCGCTATGGTTACACGTGGGGTGCGCGGGCGATTGCGAACATGCCCGCGTTCACTTGATGAGCAGGCGCTTGGTCGTGGTCCCGCCCGAGGGTGCCGACGACGGTGGGATGACGGCGGTGGGCATGAGCTTGGGCATGTTGAGGGACGGTTGCAGGAGGAAGGACAGGCCCAGGATGAAGACGGTAATTACACTCATCAGGACGAAGACGAAGTAGAAGTTGAAGGGGAACACCATCCCGCTCGTCATGCTCCACGCAAACATCACCTGTAACACATCCAATGATGAGGTTGATCAGCCACGCCCATGTTTCTCTCCCAGAGAGAAAGAGAGAGTGGCGCCGCCGTACCGAAGAGAAGTAGGGACCAATGGCTCGCAGCAGCGCAACTAAGCTTTGCCCTGCAGCCAAGAGGTCAGATCTTGCTCATCGGCTCGCACATTCACGCGCGCGCACACATACCGAGACCGTTGGCGGCGCCCATGTTGTACACGTCGACTGAGTTGTTGATGAGGTTCATGACTGCACAGAACATAAGTTGTCCCACGAATGTTCGCACGATGTAGATCCCAATGATGAACGACCACATCTGCACAACGCGATGCAACCCCCCGGAGGGTGAGTGATAAGAGGGAGCCAAAGGGCAGGGAGCGAGGCGCAAGTCAGGCGTAGCATACCAGGAACATGGACGACCACGCCGACACGTCGGGGTGGAAATAGTTGACCAGGGGGAAGGCCACGAAGATAGGTACCGCGGCCAAGGTGCCCCACTTGAACGTGTTGATCAGCCCTGAAAAAGTGCGGATCACGAGTGAGACGAAAAATGAATAAATGAATAAATCAAAAAAAAAGTAGGAAATAAAAACAAACAATTGCCATACCGAGTCGTTTGGCCATAGGGCCGTAGAGCCCCAGTTGGATGACGACAATGGACAGTGAGCCGACGCTGCTCGTGATGCCTGTACGCACATACGATGATGAGAAGACAAGGTCTCTCTATCTCTTCCGCTTTATCGTTCAGTGCCGAAGGACGGACGCACCTATTTCGTCAGTGGTGAAGCCCAGGCCGCCTTCCTTGGGCTCGGTCATCGTCCACAGCGGGAACACCTAACGGGAAAGAGATCAGGCTTGTGGTGAGAGTTGAGCTCACGACCGATCTCTGCCAAAGCCACACACACACACACACAAAAGGCACACAAGGGGCTGTCGTACGGCGTCGATGAAGATGAAGAGCATGCCGGTGAGGCCGTAGAGGCTCGTCGAGAGAATCACCTGGCCCTCCAACAGAACCGATTTCTCCTTCTTTGCCTTGCCTGTAGTCGGGGGGGGGGTTGGTCGAATCGAATCAGCAATGGCCAAGCAACGATGGACGGGCGAAGCGGGCAAGTGGGCACGCCCACCGACAACGTACTCGAGCTACTGCTGCTCCAGGGCGCGTGCAGCCGGAGCACGCTGCGCAGAGACGAGAGCGGGCCCTCCCCCTCGCCGTCCACCTTCTCCGTGAGGGTGGACTCCTGTTCACCGGTGAGCCGCAGGCTCTTCTCCGCCGCCGCCGCATGATTCGCTGCGGCTGTCCGGCCTTGGTCGTCCGCGGCCTGCGGGTGGTGGAGCTCCCTCTGGTCCTGCTCCTCCTCGTCGTCGTCGCCTCTTCGTCGCTGGTGTTGCCAGTCCTCGGTCTCCTTACTCGCGATCTCGCTCTTCATCCGCCAATCGGGGCTGTGCACGACCTTCATCTCCACGCTGGAGACAAAGTCGGCGTCGTCGTCGAGCTCCAGCGGGCCGTAGGTCTCGCGCTCGACCTCGATCGCTCGCTGCGGGATCTTGTTCTCCGTGAGGTAGAAGTAGCTCAGTACGAGGCCCGTGCCGCACACCAGGACCGCCATCACGTTGGGCAGCAGGTAGGGGAACTCCTCGAACAGCCCGTTAAAGAGGCCGTGCCCGGCCGAGAACAGCTTCGGATATTTTGCTACACGCGTGCGCCACACACGGTGTTTAGTGCGTGTCGTGTACGTCGTTGTGTGTGTGTGTGTGTGTGTGTGTGTAGAAAGGAGAGATGCAGTACTGGCGGGCTGTGCGAGGAGACCACCGGCTAGTGCTCCCACAACCGCGCCTGCTCCTGCGGCGAGGGAGAACCAACTCCAGGCTCTGGTTTGGTTTGTGGAGTCGGTCACCTGCGCACATGACACGGCACGGCGCGGTAAGCTCCCGTGTGCACACCCAGGCCCGCGAGGTGATGCATTACCTCGCCCAGGTAGGTTTTGACGACACCGATGTTACCGTTGAGCAATCCGCACAATGCGCGCGAGAAGACGGCGAACGGGAAGTTCATGCTGAAGCTGTATGTGCGGTGAAGTGAAGGCTGTGAGCCACCGCCACCTCAATGAAGGTACCTTTCGCGCCATCAAAGGGTGGAAGAAATTACCCGAACAGCAGGGCAGAGATGATGGTGCCCACGGCACCGCACAGGAGGATAGGCCGCCGTCCGTACTTGTCGGACATCTTGCCCCAGAAGAAACTGGCACGCCGCACACAACACACACACAACACACACAACACACACGCGCACACGCGCACACGCACACGAACAAAGTGTGAGCAGCACACAGCGATGTGCGTGGTGGTGCGACGGATGCAAACCCGCAGGAAAGAGGGAACGCAGCGCACCTGCTGATGAACTGGGCCACAAAGAAGCACGACGAGATGGCTCCCGCGTAGTTCCTGCCAAGAGCAAGGCCGTCATGAATACAAGATAAATGATAAATGATAAATAAAATAAAATAAAAGGTAGTACCCGAGCTCCTTCTTGTCGTCGGTGAGGTTGAAGTCGAGGACGAGGTAGCCCACGTAGGAGAAGATGGCAGACGAGTTGAAGCTTTCGCTGGCCGTCAGGAGCATGATGGGGATCATCTTGCCGAGCGGCAGCGGCGTCTCGACCACGGTCTTGTCGGTGTTGCTGCCGTCCAGCGGCACCGCTTCATCGCTCGTGAGCAGGTCGGTGTTCTGTTCATCTTCGTGCTCGTGTGTTCGCTCTTGTGGTGGTTCATCCTCGAGCCTCTCACCATTGATGTGAATCGACAGCTGTGCACTCGCTCGTTCAATCTCCGACGATTTTCGGCTGCCCTCACCCGCCTCGCGTTCGGGAACGCCCACGGGGCCAGTCGATCGTGTCTCAATCTGTCGCTCAAAATCTCTATCTCCATCTCCATCTCCATCGTCGTATTCATCACCGGCAGCTCTTCCCTGATCGCCCAGGAGCAAACTCGACGAGTTGAACCGTTCCATCCTATTCCCTCTGTGCAGATTCTGAGAATCGATAGGATTCGCAGGTGCACGGCGTCAATCCAAATCGATTCGTGTGATGCACGAATGCCCACACGGCCAGTTGTGGCTGTGGCTGTTGCAATTCGTGAGTGGCAGTAACGCCCTACCCCTCTTGCTGAAGCGACTGCAAAGGAGTTGAGTGGCTGCTCGTGAACGACGCTCTCGGCCTCATGTCCACGCCAGAACAACCACCCAGGGCGCTGCTTCTGCTTTCCTCGCGGAACCAGGAAAGTGGCCGGCTTGGGTCACGGTACCCAAAACACCCCAGGTGAGTGTTGCCCGGCCAAAGCCGCGTTGCAGCTTCACCAGCTTCACAGCTTGTTGGGGCACGCATGAACGAACCACGACGGCTGAGTCGGTTGAAACGCGTAAAGGGACTCAGTGGTGTCGTGTGTGGAGTCACTTGTTGAAGGGGGCGCTGTGTTTCATTTCTTTCGCGTGCGCTCTTCGCAGAGGAGGGAGTGATCGTAGAGGTCCTTCTCGTTGTACAGTTCTCTCGACATCAACCAATCGTGGATGAAGGGCACCGGCTCGAGGCAGTACGGCGTCTGCTGGTACTGCTTGATGTCCTGAATGACCCTCGCTCCGTACCTGAAGAGCACCGTCACTCGTGTGAGTGCCGCTTCCGGCAGACATACAATGCCTCAGGCCACACCAGCGGGAGACGTACCGAAGCTTTGTGATGTTGATCAAGTCCGGTCGAAGGAAGTCGGGGTTGCCGTCCTCAATGAACGTGAGGTCCGTGAGAAAGACGCCTGTTGAGCGCACGCGTGTGAGCGCACGTAGCCCGAGCCGCCGGGCATCAAGGGGGGGGGGGCATTGCTCGCAGCAGAGCGCGTTACCGAGGTAAGGAATGCAGGGCGGGTTGATCTTGTGCAGGGCCTCGCGGAACACCCGGAAGTTGTCCTCCGAGCTCATCAGGTGCGTCAACTCCTCCCAGATGTCCCACGTTTTGTTGGGCAGCAACTGTGGCCAAAGAGAGCAGCACACGTTCGGACCGGTGAGTACTCGGTTTCCAATATAGCGCAAGGTACGTAGCAAAGACGCACATTCCAGGTCTTCTTGAGCCGGTAGGCGGCTGCATTCTGGAGGCCGGCCATGATCTCCATCACTCCGTTGAAGTTGTTCAGCTCTCGACATTGCTGCACGGCACCGAGAGCAAAGTGAACACAGTGGACGCTCGACGATGAGTGCGAGAGGTGGTTTGCGTACAGAAGCGATGAGGATGAATCGGTTGAGTATGACTGCTCGGCTCTTGAGGTCCTTTTCTCGCACGATCTCGGAACAGCACCACCGGCTCACCTTGTTGAAGCGGTCGATCAGGGCGATGATGTTGGGCGCGAGTGTGGCCTTGTCCTTGCTGGTCCACCGCTGTCTGAGGCACTCGCAGGGCGTGATCGTTCGGTAGAGGTTGTGCTCGATGAGCGTGAGCTGGCGCGCCACCTCCAACGGATGAAGGTCGAGCAGCTGCACGCACATGACCATCAGTCGACCCAAGCACACGCCACACGCACACAAGACGCAACACATGTGCGAGCGGAAGGCCGGAGCGAACCTTGAGTGGTCGCTTGAGCTTGACTGGGAGGATGGGCGTTGGCGGTAGTGTGCTGAACTGGAACGCCTTCTCTTGAGTCTTGTCTGCGTTCTCGCTCTGCTTCTTTTCGATCAGGAGCTTGAGCTGCTCGCTGGCCGTCACAAGGGCCTCGGGGTTCAGCACGTCGTCGATGAAGCGGCCCAGCCTGTCCAACAGGGCCGGCTCACTCCGAAAGTCGTGGAAGTAGTGCGTCAGCCACTGCTTCAGCACATTGATGACCCTGGGCGAACATGGGGGAAACGGACAGTCAGGTGAGGCTTCGATGACCACAGGGCAAGCCGTGGGGGTGTTCAGCTGACGGGCGGGTTACCGGAGGCGGATGTGAAGTTGTGTGGTTTTGAGGAAGGCGGCTTCGTCGCTCTCGGGCGGCGGTGGCGTGTCGAATCGCAGGATGAGCAGATCGAGCACCTCGAGGGGCGAGAGGAAGAGCCGATAGGTCAACAAAAAGGTGGTTACAAAACTGGGATCTGCACGTTGGTGGGGTGGCAACCGAGGTGAGAACAGTTGTGCGCGCCCTGTCAAAGAAGCGGGAGAAGGGCAGACGAGACGGACCAGGGTACTGGGCGAAGGTGATGCGTTGGATGATCTTGTAGAGGGAGGCGCCGCTGACGAGTTGTACCCCATCGGCATCCGTCCCGCCCAGCGTCACCGTGTCCTCCGTGTCCGGCTCTTCGAACTTCCACACCCGAGGGTCGAGTTCTTCGACCTACATTCCAATTATAAGACGGTCGCGACGGTGGCGGTGGTTGGAGAGGAGTCGCACCTTCACTACTCGGGTCTTCTCCGCCCGTCGCCGGGCGGTGAAAATGGGCGAAGAGGGAGCAGAGGACGACAGGCAGTGCGGGCTGGATGCGGACCCTCCAGAGTTCCAGCTCGGGAGCGCGTGTGTCTGGGAGTGGGCCGAGTGGCTACGATCCGCCGGAGGAGTGCGCGGAGAAACCGGACCTGAGTTCGAGAGCGGACTCAGTACTGTTGCCACCTTGTCCAAGACCTGCCGGTCCTGTTCTGGCGGTGGTGCCTGCTGCGCTCACATCACACACACACACACACACACAGAGAGAGAGAGAGAGAGAAAAGTGAACCACGGCAGACATAGCGAGTGGAAGAAGAAAGGCGTACAAATGAGGCGAGGTTCACCAACCGTGGCGGATTGTGGAAACTGATGAGCGTAGTGGTGCGGCCCTTGCTGTGAGCCTGCGCCTTGGCCTGTTGCTTCTTGAACTCTTTCGCCTTCTTTTTCTCCTCCTGCTTCTTGCGCTTGGCTTCCTTCTGCGCCTCCTTCTCCTGCTGCGCTCTCAGCTTGGCCTGCTCTTTCATGAGCTTCTTCAGCTCCTTCCCCTTCGGCTTGTCCGCTTCGGCCGGCTCACTGTCGGGAAGAACCTAGGGTCACCACATCGTGTCGTCGTTAGTGGGCATAACCTCGGGCACTGCCGAAGAGGGTGATGGGCGCGAACGATGGTGCCGTAGGGTGTGTTGAAGACGCCTCGCTTCGGGATACCGTTGTCCGCAGCGCTGCCGGGCAGTTGCACCGATTGTGGCCGCTTCTTGCCAGCTTCAGCAACGCACCACGAATTGGGTGAGTGGTCATCGTCGCCTAAATAAAGAAGATCCGTGGACAGAGGTGCGTACCGCTGCTTCGGTCTCCTTGGAAGGAGCCCGACCTGTTCCGTCCACCGGCGGAGGTGGTGGTGGGGCCGCAGCTGGCGGGAGATGGTGCGAGACCGGCCACCGGCAGCAGGCCCTGCTCGAGCAGCCAGGCCCGCTTCTCCGAGACCGTGCCGCGATGCGGCATAGCGTGCGCGGGTTCTGAGAGCTGCAGGGAGACGCTGCGCGTGGGGGAGACCTCGGGCGTCTTCTCGAAGGCCTGCACAGCCTCAGAGAAGAGGGTGCGCGACCTGAACATCGACTGTTCGCTGAGCCGCCAGCTCTCGCGCCGCTCCCGCTCCTGCTGCTCGCGCTCGGCCTGGTGCATCTGGAACAGCTCCTCCCACCGCGAGGGCGCCAGCCTCGTGGCGGCACTCTTCAGCGCGGCCTCAAAGTCGTCGCAGCCCGCCTCCTCCATGCCGCCGAATGAGTGGTTCCTCGAGTGGGTGTTGCCCTCGCCGCCGCGCGGGCAGAGGGACGACTTGCGCACGCTGGAGGGCGGGGAGAGGCCACTAGCGCCTCGGTGCGAGGGCCTGGGCGAGCAGGAGGTGGTGCCGGCCTCGCCGCTGAGCGAGAGGCTGGACTTGAGGAGCGTGAGCTCTTCGGTGCTGCCGGCGAGGATGGAGGCCTCCAGGTCCTGCCAGTTTATGTCCTTGGCCAGGCACACGGAGAGGCGCTCGCGGTAGGACAGTGCCCGCGGAGTGGCGGCGCCGAGCGTGCGAAGGGAAGCGGAGGTGAGCGAGGTGCGCAGGGAGGAGGGCAGGTGGCGACGTGGCGAGGCGACAGGCGACATGGCTGAAGGGGTCGAGGGGGGAGACGTCAGGAGTATGTGCGGCGAGCGGAGGGCGGGGCAGGAGTTGGATGGCTGGAGGCTCGCCTTGTAGGGGCGTGGGCGAGGGGGGGAGGTCGAGTGCTCCTCCTCCTCAGGGGCAGCCCCCTCGTTGTTGGGCGGATCGAAGGAGATCCGGCGCCGCTGAGCATCGTTCTCCGTGGACATCTCTCTGCGAGGATTTGTGATTCTATGTTGGGTGCTGTGCCGAAGAAGAGGAGGACGCCGCAGATAGAGTGGGGAGGTGGGCGGGGAGGGTGAGGGAGGAAGAAGGGGAGGGCAGTAGGCACTCTGTGCTAACAGTACATGGAGGCCGGCGTCCCAATGAAGTTGTCTCGCAGCCCGGGGCGAGCTGGGTTACCGCTGTCGTCCCTCGTTTGCTTCTCCCAGAATCGGCGCTCCTCCCTAAAACCGAAGGCCGTCAAAAAGAAACAAATTATTATCAAATAAAAAGAAACAAAAAAGCAGAAAGTCAAGACTTTATTGACCGTCTGAGAACATGAGGTGATGATGATGATGATGTGCAAGATGATTATGATGAGGATAAAGGAACAAAAGTATACAGGCTAACATCACCCATCACTTCGCCGGTATGTGGCTGGAGGACGACATTTCACACGCGCCTTACCTTCAAGGGAGGTTGCGAATGCCCGAGACGAGGAGGCTGATGTCCGACCGCAGCGTGTTGGCAAGGCTGACGAGCTTCTCCTTCGTGTCGAGGACCTGGCGGGACAAGAACGAGTTTTAGGCCCGAACACGAAGAAAGGGCGCACGAGGCCAACCAGCCGTACCTCAACGGTCTGGGTGAAGGGGTTGTAGTGCACGGTGAAGGGCCTGTCGAGAGACTCGGCAAACTGGCGCATCTGTGCCTTGGCCCTCTCGAAGCTCTCTGCCACGAAGTAGACGGGCTGGTACTTGGTGATGGGGTACTCCTGCTCGCAGGCCTGGAATGGGTCGAAGGGACGCAGCTCGGGCTCCGAGCTCATGGAGTACTGCGGGGGGACAAGAGAGAGGCCCGTGTCAATCATCACCACAGTGAGTCACTCCGACGGTCGGAGTCTACAACCGGTGCGTACCTCGAGTTCGCCGAAAGAGGAGAGGATGCCAGCGCCGAAAGCCTTAACCTGGCCGTCCTGCCTGCACAGGCCAAACTCCACGGTGAACCAGTAGCACTGCACGACGCCGACATAAGTGAGTGATGAGCAGTGTTGGCAAAATTTGAAGTGCAAGGAGAGCAGCGGCGTACAGTGGCGAGCTTGGCGATGTCCTCGTCAGAGGCACCGAGAGAGGCGAGACCGATCTCCTGCGAAAAGTCGGCGAAGGCGGGGTCGGCGAAGAGAGGAACGTGTCCGAGCAGCTCATGGCACACGTCGGGTTCGGGCGTGTAGAGGGGCTTGCTGTGGTGACGGATGTACTGAGTGGAGTGGAACACCCTGAAGGCCAGGCCGTTCAAGAAGTCTCGGGACGAGAGAAGGCCCATCACCGGTCGCAGCCGCCAGCCCGTGCACTCTGAGGGTTGCACACAACACCATCGTCATCATGCCGGAGAGTGAGTGTGCTGGCGAAATGGCAAAACAGAAGCGGGTGAAGAGCACCTTGCAGGAAGTTGGAGATGTCCTCCAGCTGGGGGATGTTGTTGGGCGAGTAGCCGCAGTTCTGCTCGAGGAGGGGGAAGATGTGGTTCTGCTCGCGGCAGGCGTGGGTCGGGTAGAGCGACCTCAGCTTGTTGTAGACGATGCCCCACGTCTCGATCTCCTGCGGTGTGTACTCCACTCGGGGCAGCGGCTGGCCCGAACGGTAGGTCTTGGCCTTGGCAACGATATCGCACCTGCGCTTCCTGTACTCGGGGTCCTGGAAGCCGGGGTGGTCCGCATCGAGCTCGGAACCGAACTCCATCGTCTTCTCGGCAAAGCCATCCAAATCTTTCAGCTTGCGCGGGAACCAAGGGATTTCTGCACGCGACCAGCGCACGAGAGATCGCTCAGCGTAAATTCCACGATGCAAGTGGTCTGCCAAAAAGAGGTGGTGCATCGATGATGTATACCCTTGGTGCGGACGCCTGAGGCAGAGGTGGACAGAGAGACTTCGCTCTTGGTCTGCCCCTTGGTGAGGATGGTGACTGAAGACGTCTTGCCCTCGAGCTCCTTCACCAGCGCGTTGACCTCATCGTCCTTCTTTGTGGTCTCGAAATCGATGAAGAAGTCGTAGCCCTGAGAGCTTGAGGGCGAAGGGCGCGACTGGATCGAAGTCATGTTGAACCCATGCTTTTCGAACAGCTCGCACACCTCCTTCAACGACCCCACCTTGTCCGAAACGGAGATTATGGCCGACTTGGCCGACGTGACATCACACATTGCTGGTTGAGGATTGAGTGCCCTGGTTGATCTTCTGTCGCTGTGATTTGTGATGTTTGAAGGCGCG